>NW_028277177.1:25773166-25932000 GCF_051122295.1 Plectrocnemia conspersa | reverse complement strand
TTCAATATATGTCAGATTTAATAAAAGCGCATTTTATAATATTAAAAATTTGAGTGCCGCTACAGGGGCTCGAACCCGCAACTTCAGAGTTACTAGTCTGAGACGTTACGGACTACGCTATTCCGTCTTAATTATCATTGAAAAGTCATTTCCTAATAAAACCATTTCTGTTACATAGTGAGTTATATACCGTCTGAATAATGACAGCATATTACATATAAATAGCCACTGACCTTGAAATTTACCACAAATATATTTGATTTACGCTTTACTGGTACATTTAATAGCAAGAATGTGTTTATTCGAAATTCGTCAAGACAATAAATTAGTTTTAATATGAGTTTCTCAATGTGAATTTAATTAAAAATAGTCATACTCAAACGTCTACTCAAACAATATAAACTATTATATTTTCTGTTACACAAGTTTATTTTCAGATTTTGTAACGAAGTCATTACTTTATATATTTGATTATGACGTTGTCATACAATTTATACTATAAAAAAAAACATACAAATCCGATTAATTATCGCCGTCATTTAGTATAATATAAAAAAAATCGTTGTGCGTTTAAAAATTTTTTAAATATTAGGTTTTTGCAAATAATACTCAAAAGCACTTAATAGTTTAATGAAGCATATGTGTGTTAATTTTCATATTAAAAAGAGCACGGGTCTTTTAATGTTGAATATAGAAAATGCCCAATATAGCGCGTCGTCGAGGGTCTGCGACCCCGTTTACTGTGCTTCGTAGGCCATGTATTTAATGTCGTTTATCTTATCGTTTGCCTACGTTCAAACAAGAACTGAATGAAGGGTGTCTGGAAAATATTAGTCTAAGCTATGATGGCGGCAAATGCTTATGTTATGTTATGTGTTTAACAAAAATAGCTTTGAACTTGATTTGTATGGTATCAATATTATTTAGTAAATCAGAAACACATTTTAATTGGGAGTAAGTGGATTCTAATTTATATTTTATAGAGTTTATAATTTGACTAGGACCCAACCAATACGAATAATTAACACCCCCTACACCACTTTAACCTTGCCGTTGTCTCGTTTAATTTTAATTTCACCTGGAAGCAAACATTTACCGTGGAGTTTCGAGCGAGTGTTACGGCACGTTCCCCTGTACAAATAGGTACACGCGCATACGTTCGCGAATTAAACATATAAATTGTTTAAAACGGCCGTGGTTTATTTGCGATTTATTACTAAAAAAATGGGTCGTTAGCACGCGTGAAGGGCTCGACAAATATAACATGTATTTACTTTATTTATTTTATGGAAATATGTGTGCGCAAAATTAAACTGAAAACGACGTACGTTTGCAATGTGTAGTTTGTGAAAAAAATATATATGAAATTTTATCTCGAGTTTGCAGATCTTTTTACATGATTTTAGCGTCGAAATGGATTGTGGAGTGTTTGATATTGTGTTTGCGTGGGTCAGCTTTGGCGTTATTGTAAATGTTTGTGTAATTAGAAAGGTAAACAGAGCTAATTGAATTTGGAGCTATTTTGCGGTCGATGAAGGCATGTGTGTTTTGAAAATTAATATATAGATAAATTTTATATAATAAATTACATTCCACACTGGATTTGCTATTCAGATATTTATAAATATTTTCATGACGAATTGTATTTTATTAAAATACATTTTTATTTATAGTGATGCCTTAAAAATTATTGTGCCACAATTATTCGAAGCACAATGCTCGTTAATATTTTTATTGTTTTGCAACTACAATTATTTTCATGGAATTAAATAAATATGTTGCTAAAAATTTGACTGTTTTAATTAAAATAACATTTTTACAAAATACTCGTATTGCATTGTCTATGTTTAAGAGTAATAAACGCCCACCTTAAATTACAATAAACGTTAATAATATTTATTTAATCTCCTTAAAATATTGCTTTAAATAAAAATTATTATTTATTCATTGCATTTCTTATTGCCTATGTTTTTTTTAAATATGAGATATATTCAAAAAGCAAAGTTACATGATTATTAAAGCGATAATTTACTCGGTTGCTAACACTGTCGTTTTCACTAGGTTCTGCGTGATGCGGCAGATCTGTAGATACCAGGTGTCAGACACAGAAAAGTTGTACTTTCACTGAGCTTGAAATAGCTATAGTAATTTTTTGTAAATGGAAAAAAATGCTATAGAAATTCATCGACATTCATGTATGATTATGACGTATTGGTTTGCACTAAAACTACAGTACAAGGCCATCTCTTGTCAATGATGAACTTTTAAGTTGAGTTTTGTTAAAAGCTAAACGATCGATAAACGTAATAAATAATAAGAATTGTTTTTTTATTGTACATTAATAATAAATACAAAAAAACAACGTTATAATTGACATTTTTATTAATAAATTCAAGAACAATTTATTGAATTTTTTATATTAATAATTTTTTTTATTTAAAATAATTTTTTTTAATAATTTTTTTTTATTAAATATTATTTTTATTAAAACAGTGAAATATTTATTTTAAATATCATAATTAAATTGTAAGCGAATTACCAAAAAATGTCAGTTGCCTCATTATAAAATTAATAATTATAATTAAACAGTTTTGTGTTTTATTTATATCTTATAAGTGACTAATATTAAAAATATGAAGTGTATTTTTAATCTAAATAGTTGGTAAATGAAAGCATAATAACTTATTATTTTAAATTGATTAAATTTGTTTATGCAGTGTATTAAAATAATGCAGTAAAATTTCGTATTTTTGCTGCGTAAGAATTCTTCAGTCATTACAAAAGGGTTGGTCGTAATTGTTACGAGTGGGAAGTTTGGTTATATTGTCTGTAATATGAGCGCGATGGCCCACTTTGCCGTCCAGCTGGCGTTTTCAATATCTAAATATGTATTCATATACTTAATATTCCGGTATAGGGAGGTTAAAAAGTGATTTTAACAAATAATAAAAATATTTAAATGTATTGAAGTTTAGTAGTTTTATATGCATAATACCAGGTGTTAAGCATATTAGTTGTAGCTCAATTTTATCGTAATGTTTCCTTAACCTTAGACAGCGTAAAAACAATACATTTTTAAAGATTCATATCGGTCGTACATACATTTTAATATATATTTTTTATTGCGATACTTTAGAATAATCATATTATAAAATAATTAAAAATGCATAGATATATACATATAAATCATATAGTACAAAAAAAAAATATAGCACATTACCGAAAATCTCTTTAATATGTTGGTGTTTTTATAAATTGTTGAGTATAATCCGTGCACGATAAATAGGAAGATTAATTCTGGCTTCCTCCATCGGCGAGATAAGCTCGTTGTGTTTAGTTACATGAGAAACTTTATGCGAAATAAGTTTTGCATCCCTATTAATCAAAGCTTCAAAATATTAAAACTGTTTAATCCTATTTCAGACGTTTCGCCTTGGCTTGTTGTACTTTAACAAACTGGGATTAAGGAAAAAGTTATCTTGAGTAGTTACAAAATTATTGTAAAAATCTTGTTACGATTTTTTCTTGTAGTAATACATAAAATATTGATCGAAACTTTTTTGTTACGCTTTTTATTAATAATTAGCGTCATTATATTACGCTTATGCGTTTTCTTAATCATCTTAAAAAAATCAGTTTAATTACTAAAAAATATTTTTAAAAACTTGTTACTCTAAGGAATATATTATAAAATTTTTCTTATAAAAACAAAATTTAAATATTTACAAAGTATATAATAATAATAGAATATTATAAATATAATATTAATATATATTATTAATTTAAATACAATATGAGTTTAATAATCTATACATTTTCTGAAATATTCTAAATAAGAATATTTTTTCGAGAAATAATTAATTGCATAGATTATAATTAGCAATGAGCTCATGTTTATAATTTTTAAGCAGCAAAAATATTACTAGATAATAAAAAACCTAAAATTATGAAAATCAAAATAAAATACAAATTAATATAAAATTAAAATTGCTGAATTATTAAAAAAAATAGTTTTTAATTTTAATTTTAAACACAAAAAAGTTAAATTAAAATTATTAAAAAATCAAGCAAATTTTTTCAAAAAATAAGAATTATCGATTTCTCATTTTTTTATACTCAAATGACATAAATAAAAAAATATATTTTTCATGTTTAATAACTTATTTGAAAAAAATATATACATTTCTGGCATTTTTTTTCAAATACGTTTATTCGAATTTATTTTCTAATACTTGACATTTATATCTTGTAGCATATTCCATGGACTATTTGAGCAAAATATATCTGAACGAAAAAAAAAATTACAAATTGCGGTAAGAGTTTCGTGTGTGCAATACACTTCGCCAGCCATCCTTATTATAAAAAAAGTCAGAAGGCCGCAGGGGCATGATTTCTATTACATTACAAACTTACTGGAAATTGCTAGGTACCGTTAGACTTTTTCTCAAGATAAAGTAAATGTATTGATCTTATGATTATACGTATTGCTTATACAAAAATAGAAAATATCGAGCATGGTTAATTAAATAAAAAAAATTGAAATAAAATATAGGTCAGTAAATTTTTTTGCAAAGATTGAGTAGTTGATATTTTGCTCCTAATATTATTTTTCCTTAATGTCCTATTCAGGTTAATCCATTACAATGAGTATACAATAATTAATATACATTTTAGAGGTTGGTATGTACAAGGGCTGGAACGAAGTGCAATCTTTTATTTCAGGCATATCTTACTTTTCATTAATTTACTTAGAAAATTAAAATTTTAAAATAATTTATTAAAGGACCACCTTATACCTACACGCAAATACTCCCAACCCACGCTAGGAATAGTCTAGCCGCCGGCTACCGCACAGATATCGGCACTATATTCGGCATCTTGGCCATTAGCGTCGATCCGCCGGTCAGATGGGCTTTTCACCGTGCGAACGGGACGGCGACAGGACGCGTGTTGGTGCCGACCTTGCTGCGAGACATTTTTTCCCGTAGGGATGTGCCAAATATTAAATTTAGTTGTTCGGATAACCAGATTGCGAGCGGGTAACAAATTGTATTTCGGACGCTCTCTGACGTCCAAGATCGGTGACGTGTCCATTCATTTATGCATGAGGTGTCGGACGAGATGGACAAATCAATGAGCAACGAGACGAAAATAACGTAGATTGTTTTTTTAATATTCTATATCAGTGACGTGCCGTCATTAGAATAGAGAGACTAGGCTAGTCCCTTCAAATTTCAACTTTAAAATATCAACGACATATATACAATCATAATCACGGCACGACACTGTTCTGTATATAACATTAATCAATCTCATCATTATTATTACACAACACACGTTGATAATTTTGCATTTATAATACACGATGTGTGAAAATTGAATTTTCGGATTGACACTGATTTTATGCAACACATAATCTTATGTTTATTTGCAGCATTAAACAGATGCAAACAAATCTATACTCAAACATAAAGTCAAAACTCGTTGTGATTATTTAAGTTCATCAATGTTTGAGATTTGAGCTAAGATTTAAAAATAAAGTTTTTGTTATCGCTGTTTAAAATAAGTACACTAAAATTGGACAGAATGCGTAATGGACGTATCAAATAGTTTTCCGGTGTCATAAAACGTTTCCGACTACCTTCGTGTGAAAGTCACCTCTTTGGTCATAAATTATAATCTCGATTTTCCCCGTTTCCGTTAAAGTTCACGGGCGTGGTCAAATGCACCGTACAACACCGTCGACAAACGCCAGATGATTAATAACATTGTCCCAAAGGGTGATCGAACTGTTCTCGGTCGTTCGTTTGAACTAATGGCGACCGGTCTCCTCAGGCCAAGACCGCCTTGTGAAAATTAATCATTTCCCTCCGTGAAAGACCTGAGAAAGCCTCAGCCCGATGCCCCCGGGCCGACCAATCATCCCGCGAAAAACAGACGCAAGGAAAATATGACCAGAGAAAATGTACAGCCGTATGTAAGAGAAAGACGAAAACAATGTTTCAAAACAAGAATCCTCAAGCAAACACTTAATCCGATGCGCGCAGACTAAAATAACAGTTTTTTTCCCGTTCGACGTGACATGGGTGCTTGCCAATATGTGGGATTTTATGTTTGTTTATTTCGCCAAAATACTAATTTTTAATTGTGTGTTTAAATGTTATTTTCATCGTAAAAATATTCATATTCTAAATATTTATCACCGTCTTAAATTTGTATTAACATTATTATAACATATTTTTGATAAGCATTTTCATTTTAATTGTACAACCGAAACACGTGGTACATGCAGCATATTTTTTCTAAAATAAATTATAAAAGTCTCAGTAGTTTAAGTATTTTTAAAATAATATGTTATATAATACACGAAAATAATTTTATTTAAAACAAAGAATATTCAGAATAATTATCAACTAATAACTGTCGGTCTCTCACTATCGCGAGGTATCATAGCTAGTGAGTGTACGTATACCTGATTCTGTTTTTTATATTATTTTAGTGTTTGTGTGCTAAAATGATATATTTCAATCATTGCATATAATAAATTTGATAAAAAGGTACGTAACACTGCTTTCTTTTGATGTTATTTACTGTTTTTGAGTTAAATGTGTATATAAATAAATATAATAAGTGAGAAAAAAATTATTTACTCTTTTCTCAAGAAATTAAATTAAAAAAGTAAAAATTAATTGCACTTGTAATTTCACATTGTCACCCTATTATTTTTTCTCACCAATACTGTGACGATGAGCGTTCATATCTTGGACGGACTGTAAATATGAATACAACAAAGCATATTTTTTACCATTTAAAAGTTGGTTTTGCAACTGCATTAATATTAATAAATAGCATCTGTTACACTTGCTCTTAGTAATACGACACTGAAAAATATTTCATTCTTTTAACATAATATGAAAAGTATTTTTAACATAATATGATTCACATGAAAGTAGTGCAAATTATTTCTCACGTAACATTAAAAAAATACGTTACACTGCCAAATTTCTTTAAATGCATTTTGCAAAAAATAAATATTGATATAATATATAAGTAAAATTATCCTTGTAAGAAATATGATAAGCAGCACGGTTTAGAGCTACACGTGTTTTGTTTTCTGACACAGATATTTGACTGCATCGTTTTAAAATAGCTTCAATCTTGTGACTAGATCTATGTGGTTCAGTTGGTGACTAATAGATGAAAGAACTCAGTTTATATCTCATATAAAACCAAATGTTTTTTAATTTAGATATCGGAATTAGTTATTAATATTTGGGTCGATCATTACAGATTTAGTTTTCCTAGAGTTTTTTACTCTCATGGAAGTCAAAGTTATGATATTGACTTCATTTTTTCTATTTTTTAATTTCATATACCAATACTATCTGAAATTAAAAATATTGTAAGCGAGTATTAAAACGTCATATTAAGCCCGTCGCGGTATACCACTGTGTTTTACGGTTAAAACACAGCCAGCGACGTCGCTCGGGATACAAACTGTCAAAGTTGGGAAGCGCTCATCTGTTAAACAATAAAGTTAGGCCGTTTTCAGTTTTTGCTTTTGGGAATTCTCACGCGCCGGAATGTAAATAATTGATATAATCGCAATCGGTGAAAGTTTGCCTGGTTGTAAGTTGAAAGGTTAATTTTTACCGGAGCTTCAAATTTCCCTTTTGTATCATATATTTTTTATCCTTTTGGATAAATAAAGGAAAGCTATCTAGGAAATTGTAATACTGAATCTTTTTGTGGCGTCACTATTGGGCTAGAATATAATTAGAGCCGCTTTAAATTATCGTTATTTATTTTTATGCGATTTATTTGTGAATAAGTTTTTTTTAAAGTAATATAGCGCATTTTTTTTAAGTGACAAAATAGTATCCTGGATGAAAACACAGATATTCTGCTTTACTCTCTTTAGAACATATAGTATTTAAGGTATGACTTTTAGTCAAACATTTATTGACAATTAGCGTTACGCAGTTACTAAACAAAAGACAAGGGTTAATCCAAGACAATGATCTAATAATACTGCAATAAATAATTTATTCACAAAAAATGCACAGTTAACTCATTAATACAATTCGGACCTTAACTTTTATAACACTAATTTAAAAAATCTCGAAAATATGAACTGTTTTAAATACAAATAAATTTATTTATAAAAGATATGATCTTTTCTAATGGTTTATTAATCTGTACAAATATTAATTTAAATGCATATCTCCTCGAAAATCCCGCTAACCCAAACGCCCAAACCTTAAACACCAACTTTCGCCTTATATTATTAGCATATCAGATGGAATGACGGAAATTCGGTCGTGTCCGTCGAGTCAAAGGTTAAGGGACAACCTTAAACAACTTATCTACAATTGGGTCTACGTGTTCCTGAGATTGCCTCCAAGATAAACACAGACGGGCTAGTTTCAACAGTTAAATGCCTCTCGTCCGATCGTGCCTAATGGAAGATCCACCATTAGATAAATAGTTACATGGATATGGACCCAAACAGATCTCCTTCGTCATTCACGTTCAATCTCTATGCTACGATACCATCGACATAAGGATCGTATGTTATAAAAAATACACAAACTATTTTATCAGGCGCTGTTTAGAAACTGTGGATTGAAAAAATAATTTAACGGTGTGTACTTTATAAATTGAACAAGTTGCATTAGGGTTTCAGACGATTGTAAGTAATTAAATAACGAATGCCTAGAGGGTAAGTTCGTAACTTTCGGTGTTTTAGCCAAAATGGTGACCTAATGTAATCCATGTTTAACTACGGATGGTAAATTTCGCTCTTTGCGGTTTCCAGAATCGCGAAAAGTCTTGGGAATGTAACCCCTATGAATTACCGAAAGGGAAAATTGCCGTAAATTTTAAAGTTTTCTTTTTAGTGTCTTTGCTTGTTGTCAGTTTGTGTACTTATTAAGATTTTTGACACTACAATTGTAGTATTTACAGTAAACATATCTTATTATTAAAATGCAAAAGTTGCTTAATAAAAATATTTTCTATAAAGTTTTAATAATTTTTTTATTTAGCTGTATCTCACACAAAATGATTAATTGGTTCTCAACCTATTTTTTTCATTTACGAAATATATTTTAATTCGAAAAAAAAAATTGAACTGTTTCTTAGTGTTATAAAACACATAAATTAATTAGTAATAATTTGGTTTTAATAATTAAATCAACATTTAATCATTCACAATTTTATTCTATTCAATCGATTCAAGGAAAACGAATTATTCATAATTTGGTGAAGCAATGGATGATTAATGAGCGTTACTATCGCGTTGACCTCGTTTTCATAAAATATATGTCACTTAAAGCCTGACATTTATATATCATCGTGGCTAATGTCGCAAAATCTTTATTATTAAATTATATAATCGATAAAAGGTAATATTAATGAAAATAGTATTAAAAAGTCAAAGTTACTGCTAAATTTTGTGTCTAAAAGAATATCGTTAGTGGTGTTTTGTAGCATACTTACTATTTTTGATACATAGACATAACTATATTCATGCAAAATAATTAAATTATATGAATATTCACATAATCAAAAATATTGCGTGCTACTTTTGTATATAGATAATAGAAAAACACGATCGTATTATCTCATGTGAATTTCTTATTTTCACTGCAGAGCTTTAAAGCTCGATAATAAAACGAACACGATCTTGTTTATGAAAAGCGAAAGAAATTTAAGCACCCATCTTTCACTGACCTTCTCATGTGAAGCTAATCTTAAATGGAACGATGTACAGTAAGGGTTAAACATTTTAGATATTTTTTCTCAAGGGGTAATAGTCATATAAAAAAATAATATGTAATAAAGTGTGTATATGTATAGTCTAATATAGTTTATATAAATATTTTAGGAATGTATTTAAATTGTTTTTATTTCAATGATTTTCGAGAATAATAAGACTTAATTATTATTGTCAAAAAACTATTTTAATGACACAATAAAATAATCGATTTATAAACAGTACTTAAAATATATTTGGGATCATATCAAAAAAATAAAACTTGAATAAATATATGCATTAGTAAACAATCTATTAGTTTATTTATTAACAATATTTTTATATATACTCAAAAACCGTTAAAATCTTTATTTTCATGCTGTTTTAATGTGTCAATTTAGAACTACTAGATATGCAAAGCCAAAATCATATATTTTATACATCACAACTATACTTTTAAACGCTGGCGTTTTCTGTTGCGCAAATTTCAAAAATATATTTTACTTTGCAATGAAAGGTTACTTCAAAATCATCATAATTGTTGCTTTTTATCGATAAGTGGATATTTTTCTCATACAGTATAATAAATATTTGTACCTACATACATATAAAAAATATTAACGTAAGTATTGTTTGACACTTGACAATTTATATGTCCAATAATTAATTGAAATTTAGCAGACTTAATTTTTTAATAAAAGTCTAAATTTTTGCTTGTTACAATTTATCAAAAAATTCTCAGATTAATATATTATATTAATTATAAAATACTAATTAATTATATTGTAATATTTTAATAAAATAAAATATTAACCATGATAATAATAAAGAATACGAATTATCACAATATTTTAATATATAATAATATTTTCTGATTTATCATAAAATATCATTTAATAATTTTTGACACTTAAAATCTTAATTAAATAAGTAATAATTTAATCGCATTTTAAAATAATCAGTTCGTTGAAATCGCTATAATATTATTGGTGACGGTAAAGTTTGTTATAATAACTGTCTAGAAAGTTTGACATTTGATATTGATAACTATTAAAGTGCTTTATATTTTATTTGGAAATATAGAAAAGCTTATAAATAAAGTGAAATAAGTACAAAACTTCTTATAGAAACGTTGAGTCAAATACACGAAAGCAATTTTATAAATTTCGCTTTCAAAAAATTTTTTATGATGTCTCAAAATAAAAATCTAAAATAGTTCTGATTATATCAATAAAAAAAAACAATCTTATTAAATTTAATCTTACTTGACTCAGTGTAATATGCAAAGATTTCTAGGTCATTCGTTAACAGCTCAGCTGTGAACAAAGTCAAAAAGATCGGCGCAAAATAAAATGGATAAGGCAGGTGCGTATCTACGCTAAACAGATATTGATGAAATTTTTTTTTAGAAATTTTAATAATATTTAAATCATTACAATGCACATATTCAGAAAAGATCTTTATTTAATTAGAAAATATTTAATTTTATAATAATAATAATACAGATCTTGTAAAGATATTCCTCAAAATCCTTTCCAATAACAAAAATTATTTTGCATCGCTTCGATGCCTTATAATATAGTTATCGGGAGCATCCATCATCGCTGCGACAAAATCAATAGCAAGAATTCGTTATTAATTTTGTTGTAATAAAGTTTTTTATCGTTGGAATGTAATAAACAATGGCGTATATAAGCAAACACCCATTAATAGTAAGCAACATCACTAAGGAATGCTGCTGCCAAACTTGTAAGGGGTGCTGTTGCCAATCCAATTTTCTGTAACGATGGGTATGGACCTCAGGTATTTTTGTAAAGAAAACAAATAAACCCTACTCTATTATTTTAAGACGATGCGATACTATGAAGTAAGAAAAATACAAGTACAAGGCGGACACTTGAGTTATTCGAGAAAAAGCTGACAAAACTCGAGAAATATATGAGATAATTTAAGAGTCAGTGTTTTTCATGGAACGACACAAACAAAAACCATGTTTCTGGTCCACTAAACACAATGACTTTTAAATGACAAATAAGGCATTGTCTATGATTAAGTAATGGTTACAGAAACGCATTTTTAAGTTACTAATATTGTATTACGAAAAAACTGTAAACAACGACATGTTTTTTTAATAAACTATTTTTACTAAAATAAATAGCTATCTCTATATATGCAAATTTGATAATACCAAAATTATATTGCTATATAAGATTATTTTATGAGAATCCCAAAGGTACAATAATTTTTTTTAAGATTTAAACTTTCGTGAAAGCAGAAATTTTACATATTACATATATACCTACATCATTATTTATTATATAATATATAGAGCTTTACTAAAAAAATAAATATTTACCGTTACTTCGTTACTAGCAATGCACGTTTTATCAGCACTTTTATTTTCGACTGGCTTGTAACATAGCAAGTACATTGATGGTAAAAATGAATATTATAGTTAAATAATGCTAGGTATTTTGATTAACATAAAAAATTAAAACAGCTTTTACACCTGACTTGACTGTTTAATTTGTTATGAAATACATATACAATAGAATAGTAAGTATGTATTTTATAATTTAAAGAAGCGACATTAAAAGGCACTCGTTCGCGTTCAATACATCAAACACAAAAGCTCTACCCCCAACTATCGATCTTCGGCAACCATCAAACCAAACAAAAGTATCGCATTATGTTCCATCGGTAGTGTACGTGTCAAGGATGTGTTTGAATGGGTTTATTTATTCAATGAAAAATTGCAAAAGGGCTTTTCGGTAGGCGGCTTGGTATTCACCAGCCGGAGGGGGTTTTGAAAAGTTTGAGAACGTTTCTTTGTGCACACCTGTCGCTGGTTTCATACCTTCCCATTGTTTCGATCCACCTTTTAGAGCAAATTCAATGCAAACAGTGATCAGGAGAGGGTGGTTGTGTACAAGAGGTGGAATCAATTCTCACTCAGTGCCGAGTTTTTGCCGTTGTGTAGGAAATATGGGCCGCTTTTGTGTGCCGACGCATTATCACAGTAACAATAAATTCACACGGGGCGCTGTTTATATTTACTCTTGTGAAAATGCCTGATAACGCATTTTGAATTTATCGATTATTGTGTATAAATATTAAACGCGTATATATAGAGAGGGGTGGATTGTGTGTGAGCAAGGGTGGTTTCGATTGCGTTGCTAGATTCTGTCGGCAAACACTCTCGGCGAACGAAGGGCTTATGTTCGGAAAATGCTAAGAGTGAAAATTCGAACGACATCCGTTAAAGGTTGAGGTAAATTTTAGCGCTTAAGATGGTTTGTTTCAATATTTAATGCGAATAACATCAGTAGGAGACTATCTAAATATTATTTATTTAAAAAATAAGGCTTTGGTATTTTTTTATAATTAATGCTGAAAAACAATAAAACATTATACGGATTAAATTTAATATAAGAAGCAAACAATTATCTATTGTAATGTATACATATGTATCACATTGGGATGTTTTAAATGCACGACATTTGGACCTCTCATTAATTTACGGCTTCAAATTTAATGGATCATGTTTCAACGTATGTTGTATAATATGTTGAAGTGTAATACATAAATATCATACCTCTCATTTTATAGTGACTGAATATCTAATGAACCATTTTTTAAAGTTAAAATCATATAAACATAAACTAAATAAATGCCGTTTATAAAAAAAAAGCCATTAAAATCACAATTTAATTTTTTGCCAAAAAGCTATTAAAAGTATTTTAAATCCAACTCGATCTTTGAACAAAATTAAAAATATTTCTTACAAAAAAAGTTTGTTATTAGTCTCTTATATTTTACTTATTTAGGTCAGTATGAATGTTTTAAATAAAATATATCAATAATATTTTCCAATGCATTTTCTTTCATAATCTTACTTATTTACTTACTTTTAAACACACACTTAAAATCCAATGTAAGTATCAAAAGTCTAGAAATACAAAAGGTGATACAATAGTAATAATATGTTTGTGTATATTAAGTTCAAAACTGCGCCGCATCACAACGGCAAAACTTTCAAGCCGAAAAGCACAGCTTTAATAAGCTCACTTAACACGAATAAGCAAAAAGCAATTTCTTTAATGGCATTTCATAGAGCAGGAAAAAAATTCTCGTTTCGCAAAATTCACATTCAACAAACAAAAGTGCGCCTAATCCCAACGTTTTTAGCAGGACCGCATTCGTTGTCCTGTTTTTCACAATGTTTTTTTCCCTTCTCATTCACAAGCGCCACGATGGTAATTCCGCTGCGGAAATGACACCAATTGCCTAGCCGGCGGTCTGCCATTTGCATTCGCCGCACTATGCGGCCAAACGTACTATATAATGCCATAATTATATATATTACATAGCTTCGTCCACGTTTTGTTATTTGACCATTTGCACACCTAATCTTAAATTAATGTTTTTTGTGATATATATTTGTTTCAGACGCTCAAATCGTAACATTGCGACAATATTAAATAAAGAAACATTCATTTATAAAGTAAATTTTAACGCATTGACATAATATTTTGATAACCAAAGAGTTTTGGAGTCAGTGCAGATTTGATTAAGAATTAAAACATTGGTCTTAGAATAGTAAGATCAGTGATGGCAAGTTTGGGTTTAAATCTCACAAACACATTTAAGTCTTTATATTACCATCGCGTGTGAAAGATCAGAATTAATGATTAGTTTTGGGGTCATAATTTTAACTACTCCTCTATTTACAATAAAAGGAAAGTTAGATTTGTGATAAAGCTTTTTAATCATTCAAGAAAAAAAATAGTTCTTCATTTAAATGCAACAAATTAAACTTCCTAATAACTAAAATACGTACACGCTATAAAACAGTAAGGTTTTAATTTAAGCTACATTGAAAATAAATAATTCATGCATTTGAGTTTATCCTCAAAGCGACCGTTTCTGACCTGCTTTAGCAGCAACGGCAATTCGTTTTAAAAAATTTAATTTTATTAAAAAATCGTCTTACTATAAAAATAGGCGGACAACAAAATATACCATAAAAGGGGCCCAGCAATATAAATACTGAAATGCAGGCAATCAGAGATTACTTTACTATAAACAGTTCGTCTGAGGACCACCTTTGTCTGACACTACTGGCATTAATATTTAAGCATTCACACCGGAGTTCAAATCATCCAACTTTTAAGAGCTCTCCAGCATAGACTGTAACTAAGAAGAAGCTTAAACAGCTTTAGAGCAGTGAAGATCGCAAAAGCAGCCGCTTCTCTCTTCACATCGTAAGTGAAATTGACGTTTGGAAGCCAGAGCATGTCTTAACAAAATAAACACCATTGACTTCAAAATTAGGATACTAGTTTGATTATAAATTTTATTTTTATAGATATTTATATCTCATTTTTGTCGATAATCCGTCCGAAAACAATCGTAGAAATCCGAAACCGACGAAAACTAAGGCGATTATTTGTAATATGTATTAACACTCACAATCAATAAAAAAAGCACAAAAACACTAACACTGGCAAGCTAACGTCGACGAAATCCGAGGCAACCGACTAAAACCGAGACAAAATTTTTGCAGAAAACATCGACAAAAACCGAAACCGACGATAACCAAAATCAAAGAAAATCGAGGTACCACTGTATTATGTAAATAAATCCTGTTTAAGAATTTAATATTAATGATCAAAAGAATAGAAACATGTTTATTTGCAAAAAAATCTTAATATATTTTTAGCTGTTTACATGTTTCACTATCTATTTAGGGAAAAATTGAAATTAAACAAAATAAAACAGAGTCAATTATATGTACGAAAAGTAGAGACATTTTTCCATTATGTCTTTAAAGTGGGCAGTCATGTACAAATTAAATTTACCATTAGACTTGCTGGTATATTAACTCGAAGTCCGAAATTATGTAGAAAAAACGCTCTAAGTACAAAAAATAAAATCTTAATGTGCAAGCAAACAACCAAAACCATTTTAGCATATGCTTGCTAGGTGAGGAGTAACACAAGTAAAACAATTTTTCTTGATTGTGAGTGTGAGTGTGAAACAATGTGAGTGTTAGTTATTTCTTTGATAATTACATCTATACAATTTTTTAACAAAAAACTCGGATAGTGTTGATCTGTTTTCGTAAGAACTATTTTTAGTTCAAATTTGTTATTTGGCCGCATTGTGCGCCATACTGCACACAACTGCAGTGGAAGCAAAGCTATCCAAGTATCAAACGTTTGCTTTAGAAAGTTTTTATTGCGACCGAACGAAATTAGTTGGCAGAGAAAGTTCGGGTCGCGTCGAACAAATCAACGTGAATGCAAAAAATAACCAGGGATAATATGAAATGTATAAGTACATTATTATGGGATGAGAGAAGCGCAAATTGCCGCATTGTTTTGTGCAGAATTGCCGTTGTGTAAGGGAAAATATTATTACTCGACAATGGCGCATTGTACGCTCTGTGTACTGTACACAGTAACGTTTTATACGTGTTATTCTGATGACGGTTAAAAGGTTAAGCATGCACGGGTTAATAATAATTAGTAGCGCACGTGTTGTGATTCGTTCATTTATTTGTTTATAAATATTTATGCAGGGGCTAACAGCTTAACGCCACATTAAAATACTAACTTGAAATTAGGGTATAAAAGGAAACATTCACTAGCTTTTGTACCTGGCTTTGTTCTATTTTTTCTCACGAGTATATCCTATTCTCCAACACTTGAAATACCAGCGCAGGTGTGTTAAATAGAAATAAAAGAGTTGTACTATTTTAATATCACAACGAAGACAAGGCAAATAAAAATTATAAATACTACTAATCAGGGAGGGGTGAGACAATGTTGTATTATTAAAATACTACATAAACAACGATATCGCACCACTGACTCATTGTTTATATTTTATCAATGCGCTGATATGACAATGAAAAATAAAGATCCGAGCACGATTTATCATATGGATATTTTAAATGTACTAAGTAAATGAGATTAACAAGAATCTTATATAAGTAATGTATGAGCTATGCGTATATTTTTGATAATGTCAATGATAATAGCCACAACCGAAAGAATATATATAATTTTAAAAATAATCAAAAATTATTTGAGATTTACAAGAAGTCAGATTTTAACTTTTTATCGATTGAATATAAATTAATTAGTAATTTTAACTTTGATGATATAAATATTGATTTCGCTTATTCTAAATCAAGAAAATTATTTTTTATGTGTTCTTACTTAAAGAAAAAGTATAAATAATTAAATTAGCACCGCAAATAAATGTAGTGTTTTATTGTGAATTTGTGTTTTTCATTTACACTTTTTTAAAACAAAGCTTTATTTTCTACAAAATTTTAAACAAAATCATTGGAGCAGTTTTCTTAGATTTCAAGAGAGCCTTCGAAACAATAGACAGAAAAATAATGTTAAAGAAATTGGAGAGTATAGGTATAAGTGATATAGTTTTAAGATGGTTTAATAATTACTTATATAAAAGAAAACAAAAAGTTAAAATAAATAATGTATATTCTGAAGAGAAATTAGTGTCTTATGGAGTACCACAAGGGTCTAAATTGGGACCATTGTTATTTGTTTTGTATAATAATGATATAGTTATTAACGTGAAAAAATGTAAAATTCATCTATTTGCGAATAACACATTAATGTATTGCATAGGTGATAACATTAAAGAAATTGTAAATAATTTAAATAATGAATTAAGTATATTAGAAATATGGTTAAAGAATAATGTACTTAAATTAAATGAGAATAAAACTAAATGTATGTTTATTAATTATAAAAATGTGTTAGATAATAGTACCAAAATAGTAATAAATAACTCTAGTATAGAAATAGTGGATAATATAAAATATTTAGGAGTAATTGTTGATACAAAATTAAATTTTAAAAAACATTGTAATTACATATTAAAAAAAATTAGTAGAAAAATAGGTTTATTATCTAGATTAAGAAATATATTAAGTATAAATACAAAAAAAATAATTTACAATAGTATAATATTGCCCCATTTTAATTATTGTGCAACACTATTAAATATGTTAAATAAATTAGACAAACAAATGTTGCAAAAATTACAAAATAGGGCAATGAGATTAATCTTAAATAAAAATAGATTAACTAATTGTAAAAGTATGATTGATAGATTAGAATGGTTGAATGTTCAAGAAATATTGAGTATGAATGTTTTAGTATTTATATATAAGTTAGAAAATAATATGTTACCAGAATATTTTAATAGGTATTTAATAAGAAATAAAGATGTACATAAATATAATACTAGAAATAGAGAAAATTTAAAGATAATTAAGTATAAGAAAACGAGTACGGCTAGGGGAGTTATGTACGGAGGTTTTGATTTATATAATAGTCTTTCAAGAGAAATCCGAAACAGCAAAAATATAACGGGTTTCATAAATGGAATAAAAAAATACCTTCGTACATATAGAAATAAATTATAATATAAAGTCTTTATTATTGTATATTTTTATTTTTTCTTTCTGTTATGTATTTTTTATATATGTTTACTAAATTCGTTAGATGTAAAGATTAGATATTAAGCTAAATAAATTAATAAAATAAAATAAAATAAAATAAAATAAAAATAAAATAACAAGTAAATTATATTACAATGAAAAAAATTATAATAAAATTAATTCTTTTATTCTGCCTTTGTCATTTAACTATTAAAAAAGTAAGACATAATGGGGCGCCATATTCGATATTTCCTAAGAGTGCCAAAATCATTGTTATTTTCCATTGTTGTGAAAATACGTGCGTGGGCTAACTTTCGAGACTTGTTTTCGTTTGTTCGAAATGTTCGTTAGAATGACCTCTAAATTATTACAAATTGTGCATAAATCTATATTTTAAGATTATAAAGCACGCATAAAATCTATTTAAACCTGCAACATACGACCCAAAGTTAATTGTTTACCCCAAGATACGTCATTAATCATCCAATCGACGATCTTGTGTACCCCGTGATAAATCAGCAAGCGCACCGTATCGAATAGGTCGTGGATCACGCTTCGGATATATTTGCATGCCAGTGATTTACGGCTAGCATTAGTGTGCGAGCCACCCTGTGTTTTCGGATGTAAATTAACTTTATCGGCGGCGCGCAGCTCGCGACAATATGCTCCGGAACACCCGGTACTCCATGGTTATCTTCCGATCGCGCGCCCCCGCTGTCATCTTTACCAAAAATTATCATCAGAACGCTATCGGATTATCTATTGATTCACGGTGGGTGTTTATGTAATTAAACTATCCGAGGTTGGGTGTGGTATAGGGGTAAATAAACTTTGGCGTTATGGTTGTTTGACATTTGACGTTTGTTAGACTCGATTGTGGTCAATATTGGCAGTTGTATTGGTTATTAATAGAGTTTGTTGTTCTGGGTATGTAAATTGTATGGAGGTCACTGTTATCGGTTTTCTGGTTGATGATTTAGGTCAAATTAGTGGTGTTGTTTAGACATTTTTTTTATATCAAACGTTTATCCATATCGTATACTTTGGAACAAATAGTAGGGGCATAAACCCAAACTTGATGATTAAATGGATAGCTGTCAAACTGACTGCGTTAACGCAAATATAGTATCGCTGTTGTTAATAAACTATTGACTAATATTGATAATAAACGTAAAAACAATTTTCTGTCATGATTTCAAAACAAAACATAATT
Organism: Plectrocnemia conspersa; assembly: GCF_051122295.1. Classification (NCBI taxonomy): domain Eukaryota; kingdom Metazoa; phylum Arthropoda; class Insecta; order Trichoptera; family Polycentropodidae; genus Plectrocnemia; species Plectrocnemia conspersa. The sequence goes on along the minus strand of NW_028277177.1, from coordinate 25,912,548 downwards.
TTTTTTCTAGCGCATTCAAGTTTTTAAATAATCTTATCTGGTTCGAAATACTAATTTCGGGAATTTTACCATGCTTCAAAAATTAAAAAATCGCACAAAATACAAAACACAAAAAAGCTGTAAAAACTGAGAAGAAGGTTATTGAATCACTATTCTTTGTCCGAATGACTGTCTTAAGAAATCGATCTACTCTCTATTGCCTGCACTACACTCTATGGAAGTTGGCCAAGGTTGGCCAAAGAAGGAGAATATAGTGGGTGACTTCGGTCAAGTTTGGTCTAAAATCTCTCGGAAGTTGTCCGAGGTTACCGAGAACGGAAGGTAAAGGGGGGATAATTCAGTCGATTTGGCCAGCTTCAAGCGCTTCCGAACATTGTCGGCAAACGGACCGAAGTCAAAGGAACCGAAGTCGGAGCTGCTCTTTCGAGCGCGAGCAGTGAAATACTTCCCCTTTCGCTCTCTCGCGTGCTAAGTGACGAGAGTGAAAGAGATAATAATATGGTTTTTCGCAAACTAAGATAGAACGAGTAACTCGGTTTAATTTCAGTATGGTTAACACGCACATCGAGCGCTGCATTGTGCTCACGTGGTCAAGTTATAATACCACATGCTTATCGGGGACTTCAACAGACTCTTACTGACATCTTTTAATATTTTAGGGCACTGAAACGGATTCATTATATTTTTAATAGTATATTCTTCTAACAGATATCGATATTATATATTTTTTCATATTAAATTAAATTATTAAAAAGCAATTAGCGGTACTTGATTTTGTTAAAAAAAATCGTTTCGAATATCTTTATGTATTTTCCTAGATCGGTTTATATAAATGTCACACCATAACGAATTATTATTTAGAATCGATGGCGACAAATTCAAAGATAGTCACAGATGTAGTGTTCGTATTCTGAAGTATAATTTTTATGCCTTATGGCATTTTGCAAAAGCCGACAAAGATTTTGCGCAAATTGAATATATACGACCGAAAAGTTTTTACTGATATTGTATTGGTGAGTGCCCACACAAACTTTTATAATTATCAGTAGCGTAATTTTAATAATATGACAATTTAAAAATTGCGATTATTTGGCACATTTTTCGATCGCGCGTCATTCACGCCCACCGTCCGGACGGCATATGAAATTTGTGGCACTGTGGCCGCTACTCGGAAGTCGGCGACCTCGGCCGACTTCAGTTGAACTTTGGTTTGGACAACTTCTAGACAGTGTAGTGCAAGCATATATATTTTCCTTATATGTTTTTTAATTATTTATCGGTTGATTTTACCATTGCATTGTTTTTGAAAAAATCGTATCCATAAAATACTATTTTGACAAAATATTTTTTGTTCGAAAGAAATTATATTGTATAAATACATACATATTATTAACAGCTTACTGCCCGGGATTTTTTCTGCCGAACTTTGCTTGGTGACCGGGCGATTTCGTAGAATAATAGCAAACAAATATCTTTTTTAGTAAATTCCCCAAAACCTGTAAACAATTTAGGATATTTTATTAAAATTTAATAGGTAGCTTATGATTATTTGGATAAATATATTGAGACATAGCTTTTGAAAATTCATTTATTAGAGTATATGACGCACCCCGAATTCAGGAACTCCACACAGATAAAATATGCATTTTATAATCGAAGGAATGCAATATATTAATTATCTTATGAATTATCAATCGAAACACATCGTGAAAATTGTTTTTCTCTTAGCTTTTGTAATTGTGATTTTAATTTAAAAAAATTTTAATCACTCCAATATGGACGAAAGAGATGAAACCTTATTGAAAAATTTTGAAAACACGTTGCCCAACGCCCCCAGTGATATTGATATAAGCGAAAATTATTTTAATTCAAGTGTACGTGAACATAGATGTGTAATGAATTTACTTTCATCATGTGATACTGATATTATCCCAGAAGACTGGAGTGAATTTGATCTAATAAGCGATAATCAAGATTTCGAAGGTATTCCAGATGAACAAATATTTCCTATTAATAGTGAAAGCATCAAAGAAGTGGCCAATTTATTTATTGGCGATGATTTGTTCGAAATTATAGTTCCGGAATAAAATTTATATCATTGGCAAACATCTCACACATACAAAAATATAAGAAAACGCACAATGGAACGATGTGACAAGAAGTGAACTGAAAAAGTGGTTTAGTTTACGTATTATAATGACTATAGTTCATAAGTTTAACAAACCCTATAATCGAGATGCTGATATTTCGAAAAATTATGTCAAGAAATAAATTTGGAAAAATTTTAACAATTTTGCATTTTGTTAAAAATGCAATAGTACAGATAGACTTGCGAATGAAAAACTAATTATTGATTACTTTATAGGCAAACTCTATTATGTTTACAAGTCAAAGCAAAACCTTTCACTGGATGAGGGAATGATTCCATGGTTAGATAGACTTAGTCTTCAATCAAATATGGAATATTGAATAGAATGGTTTGCGAATCACATACCGGTTTTATTTGTAATTTCAAATCATACGCCGAAAATGCAGGAAGATTAGTAAACACGGCGATAAAAGTACTAAACCCATATATGGACAAGTGGCAATGTGTTTATGCTGACAATTTTTAAAATAGCGATTTACTAGCAAAATATTTATTTTTACGGAAAGCACAACTTTGTGGAACATCCTGTAAAAAGGGGTCTGCCAGAATCTCAAAAATATAAAACAAATGTCCCTACAGATGAAACATGACAAGATTTATTTAAATATGGGCAACAAATAAGAAAATAGATTTCAGAATAATAACTACCTTTCATAACAGCCAGATGATAGACACGGGAAAAATACCAGAACGATCGGCCTCAATGTTTAATAGATGCTGTGTTGAAGGCGATGATCAATACCTAGTTACCAAATATTATATATTGAAAAACAATGGAATAAATAAAAAAATATTTTCTTTTGTTTTTTTCAATACGTATTGTTTTATTCGTTCAGTGTCTATCAAAATTTGAATCGTAATAGCATAATTAAATTCAAAGATTTTCTTCTGAGTAAGGCTAAAGGATAGTTGCAGCATTTAGTAAAATCTATTGATTCTGAAGACATTTCCCCAGTTTCTACCACATATTGCCGTACCCGTGCTGTCGAAAGGCTTTCGGATAAGTTGTAAATTCATCAGCCAATAAAAATAAAAAGTGGAAAAAATATGTGAGAAGAAAATGTTGTGTTTGTTCTGCAAGATACAGCACACATGTGCAGAATTTGTGAAATTCATCTTCATATTGACGAGTGTTTTTATACGTATCAAAAAATGTGAATAGTGTAAATAAAAAAAGTGTAACAAATAAAAATAAATATAAATAGTGATATAGTGTGGTGTAAAGTGTAATGATAAAAATAAACGTGTTCGTGACAGTTGTAAGCAGAAAAAGGACGCCGAAAAATTTGGTGAGTGCAAATAATATTATAATATAAACGGATATATTTTATAAATTATTTATACAAAATATATAGCAGCTTTTAGGCATACATACTATTTTATTAAAAATAACTGGTTTTTTTAGCCATTACAACTAGTCTCAGTTTACGCAAAATATTACAAATGAAAAACACTTATTTATTCGTTCATTTTTTTATTCCTCAAAAATTCTTTTAAATGCAGTAGTATTATTTTTTTCAATAAACTAAATTTACGGCCACAATTTATCCGAATTATAGCTTTTTTTCCCTGGTTTCTTAATCTGTGAATCATTGCGGTTTTTCAAATGCTGAGAAAATATCAAAATAACAAACACATGTAAAAATGCTTGTAAGTTAATGGATGATATTTTTTGGAAGTTCTTTGATTACTGTATTATCTAATTTATTTACATATACCGTAACGTTTAATATACAGATTTTCAGGTTAAAAAACCTTGTTAATTTATGTACTATCAACAGCGGATGTTTCGATTTCTTTTCATTGGATTGACTTTATGTTTACCTAGCCAAACAGTTTTGACTCTAAAATATATTTGTGTTTAAGGAGTATAACATAAATTATTATTCTTTAGATTAAATAAATAATTATGGTTCATACATTTCATAAAAATATTTACGTACCCCAAAAAGGCGACGAATTATTGCATTGCAACGCAATGGGATAAGACGACTCTCTTTACAAAAATTTGAAGTCAAATATAATTTATTTTTTATTTTATATTATGTAGATATGGTATACTACCATCTCTCATTATCATATAGAGAAAAATTTGATGTTATTCTAGTATTTTTTTATTAAAAGGAAACGTATGACGCAGTACTCAAACCTGAGTTCACTGCCACTAAACAATGTTCTTTCAAGACTCGTACACAAGCCCTCGGGCTTTAAGCTGTTAAAATAAATTTAATTGCAGCTTTTAAATAATGTTGCAGAGGTTCAAAATAAATATATTATTTTCCCTGCTTCTGTCAAAATTATTTTGATCAGCGACTAACTGCGAAATATTTTTATTATTTCTAATAATTGGTTCACGGATTAAAACGTGTACTGGGACATAAAGAATACTCTACATCTTTTGTTAAATATATATTATTAAATCTACATATGCCTCTGCCAAAAAAAAAAATACTCTAAACTATACTAAAAATTATTACTTTAACTAAAAAATATAATCTTTATTATGATCTTAACTTTATTAAGTCAGATAATATACAGAAGTTATTAGGCTATTGCAGTGATATTTTTACAAAATCTGTCTTTTCACTTGGCAAATTCCAATCGAAGCGATTTTCTAATAATCTCACCACATATTCCACTTGCGGTCCTTTAATCATCCCACAGTTGTCGCAAGTTAGCGCGAAAATTACAGCCACAGACCGTTTTAGTCTCAAACCGGGAGCGTCCAATCTCGACGGCAATTACCGTCTTTCATTGTAATTCCACAGCGTCAGTACAGTATGTACATACCAGTACTGATTACAGGGATAAATGAGTAATTTCGACTGGTCATTGGCGAGGTTGTTTCGCAGCGAAGGGACACAGCATCCAATCAGCTCGGTGCTGCACCGAGCCAAATTTATTGCCGGCTATTGGGAAGCTTTTAGCACATAGGAAGTGGTTTATTTTTAATTGGTTAAATAAAAAAAAGTCGCTTACAACCAATCGGTTTTATGGGGGAAATGCGCTTTTGAGGATATACTGGATATGATACTAAAATCCAACGCTTAGATCGTTGTAGAAAAAAATATAAATTCTTCAGTTTTAGAAATTATTACAATACAATCATTCAAATTAAAAAAAATAATTCTGTATCTTTAGAATTAATCTGAAACATAACCTGTAAATTAAAAAAAAGAACAAGTACAAATTAATTAGATGAAAGTAGAATCAAAGAAATTTGGGAAAAAGTATTTTTTTTTAAGAATTTAATATGTTCTATTATTAAAAATAGTACATTTAAAAAACACAAAAATGTATATTACATATAAAATAAAAAATGTTTAAATTTTATTTGGCTAATACCACAAAAATTTTGTACATTAAATTTGAACCATTTAATCCTTGCTCTTGTACATAAGTTTTTTCATCAATTTTGAAATATTTTTTTTATTTTTCTATGAAATATTTTCTTAGTTAAAGTTATATCTAATACAAATTTTAAGGCGTTAGTTTTTCAGTAAAAAACTAAACAGCATAACACCAGTGTTTGCAAAGCTATATGTAGCATTCGATATTTATTTCCGGTAAACTGCACAGTGCATATTTTAAAAACGATTTCTGATTATAAGTTGATGGTCGATATTTCTGATTTTTTTATTCTTGATTTATTAATAAATAATATTAAACAAATGTAAAATCTATCAATAGAGATTATTTTTTATAGTATGTTCTTAAAATATTATATATAATAATTCTAGTTTGTATAACTAGGTTGCAAATATCATAGTTACGTTTGATCTACGATAGCTAAGGACTTATTTATGTCGAGCTTGTATCAAAAACCTATTACATTATTAGCTATTTATACCTTTTTATAGAAATACAGGTATTTTAGTATTTAATAAATCAACTAAATAATTAAATTCTGTTTTAGATATCCCATTTTTAAACATATACATATAATATATTTCTAATAAAATACAATACGTCTATGGATACTTACAGTTTTGAGTATTTATTGTTAGGTATTTGAATTTAGTTAAAACACTTTAAAAGTGTTTTTATTAATAAATAATAAAAATCACATTTAGTTAATCGTTTATATATATATATATATAGGTAATATACTATCAAGGAGATTACTGCGAATAATATCAAAAACCAACGCTCAAGGCGTATCAGTCAATCAGTTTGATGTAAGTGGTCTGAATCTGACAGCATTATCGATTGATTGAGTTTCGGTAGAATTTGTAGTTTTAATGTACATAGTTCCTAATAAATGAGAATCATAAAACATTATTGGTAGTATTGTTATTGTTAAAAATACATTACAAATAAGTGTTTGGAATAATTAGATTAGAATATATCACTTTGCGTATTAGTTTAAAATAAAACGATAATGTATTAACTTACATTTTTATACTTAAAACTCTTCACAGTAGTATAAAACATCTCAAAAATTAGCGACATTGCCAAAATTAAAACTATAGCAACAACATCAAATTGTCCAATTCGAGCAACAATAATTTTTTGTATAAACATATCTCATTCTAGACTGTAAAATATCCTAGCAAGCATTTGCAGGCTATAAATTGTTTTTGCGATTAATTGATGCGGCGGTAAACTGATATTGATTAATTATTAGTGCTTAATTTATAGCGGTAAATTGCTGACGGTGAATTTAGGGCGATACGTTTTCATAGATTCATTAAATACATTGCTAGCATCGTACCCTTTTTTAAAAAAGTTTTTCAGCATATATTAAATATGATTAAAATAATACAGTTGGAAATATTATAATTAATGACATATCTGTAGATATTTGCGATTAGTTAGTTTCTCAACTTCGTACTTTAGAATTCGCAATACAATTAGATAGTGCAACAGATAAACTTAAAAACGCTTATTTAATTACATATGTTTATAAAAAATAGTATAAAAAAAATATGTATCTATTATTGAAAAAGTTATGTTAAATATTTTTTTAAATTTAATTGCCATTTTTTATGAGAACGCATGGAATTCATAGTCAATTTCAGGCTTTAAAGCATTAGTTAATAATAAGGAACTTGAAGTTATAGGGACGAAATGCTGTTGTGGCAAAAAAACGTAACGAGGAACTTAAATACATTTTTACAAAAGCATTAAAAAGCTAATTAGTTTGCGAAGTTTTTTTAAAGAAATAATTATAAATACAATTAACTTCTATACGATTGTAAAGTGCATTAGATATCTCGTGCAATAGTGCTTTAGAACTTAAAAGAAAATTGGCATTTTCCTTGAAAAAAAAATAATAAAATGAAAAATTTTTATAGGAACGATAAATTTATTTTAAAGTCTGTTTTTTTAGTTATTGTTTTTAGTAAATTGCAATACTTAAATAAATCAACGCAAAGAGTACAAGTGAAAGCATTTATAAAAAATAGATAAATATGTTCGACATATTTTTGTGACTTCTGTATCAGAAATTAAATTTAAGTGAGCTTCTAACATTTGTAAGATTTGATAATGCACTTCTCATATTATTTTATCGATCTTGATTAGAAAATTTTAGTATTATGCATAGAATCTATTTGTCGATAAGAATATGATGCACTTTCGAAAATGAGCCACTGATATAATTAACATGCAATACTTCAGTAAGGAAAAATTTGGCTATAAAACTAAATTTCAATTTTTGTTGAAACAAAGTGTATAGAGATTTTTTTGAGCAAAGCTATTAAAGAGCTGTTCCTATTTATGTATAAGCTGCTATTAAATCAAAATATTAATATAGTTTTTTGCTAAAAAAATAACATCGAAATAGTACTTTGATTACACCACAATTGGTTAAGCCTTATGCTGATAGATTGCTTATCCATTGCATTTAAAACACATGTATATTTATAAAAATACCTTTAAATAATTTTATTAAATCAGAGGATGCCAATTTTTTTTGTTGAAATTTGTCGCGTAGTAAGATAATGTTTGAAAACCATCGGTGAATACAGAGACTATGTGTTAGTAGGATTCCCTTTAAAATATACCCACGTAAACGGAATCAAAAGCTGTGGTAATGTGGAAAATGAGCTTTCGAGAGTCTTGAGATAAAATCTGGGATTAGACAAGGAGACGCATTGTCCTATATGATATTCAATTAAGTGATGGAGGCGATAACCCGCAAACTTAACATCAAGGGTTGTGGAGACTCAAGTACAACCCAAATGTATGTGGATGTGGATGATATAGATAAAATGGGATTACTAGATTTTTTCGTGCTTATGTACGAATTCTTATATAAAACAAAAATAGGACACGATTTTTATTACAGAAATATATACGTGTGTTCAAAATTAATAAATGGTATAAATGAAATGGTAAAACATTTTTTTATCATAGTGTTACTGTGATGATGAATTTTAAAATATAAATATAGGTATATTTTTGTAGCATTAGGCATAGTTTTGTAAGCTTAAAAGTCTAAGTTTATCGTGAAATGTTTGACAATTCTGCTGAACTAAAATATCAGTCTATAAAAAAATATGCTTAAAGTTAAGAAAATACGTTTAAATTTTAGCAATTAAAAAAAAATTAAGTACTGCGATTCAATAAAAAATTTTAATGCATTTTCCAGAATTTTTACAAAACTAGTAATTTTCTATAAAAATTATAAAGTTCCACTATTAATTCAGAAAAAATACTATATCGGATTCATGCATTTTTGATCTGAAAATCTAGCATATTATAAATAATTTCTTTCAAATGGCAACTCTCTACGTATTACACTATACACTTTCAATACACTTGAAAGTGTATGTATGTACATATTATACACGCGTCACGTGCAAGAACGTCCGCACGGGGATTTTGCAAATCGTAACAAGTTGTCAAACATTAAGGCCGCCCTTTCCTGGAGAGGCGGGGGAATTTTCGCAGCGCCCGCCACGTATATGGGCGAATAATATTTGCAAAACTGAAAATCGGGCACCGGATTCGAATCCAGGACCAACAGACCGTATGATATATTTATAAATTGGGTTTTCCGGGAAGGCGTCCCGAAGGATTCGCGCCGGTTTAATGCCGTCGAAACGATTTCCAAAAGGTCAATTTCGTATATCTTAAGGGATTTTCTCTGCGATACATTTTTTCTGAGCTTCTTCCTCTTATAATATAAATACATACGTTCGGTCATTTTTTATTCATCATTTCACGGACATCGGACATGCAAAGGGGTGTGTTTTTTTTTGTTCTTTCTAATATACTCAATCCTCTTTATCCATAATGTAAAACGTCTTCAATGAGTGGAGCTTTAATGTAATTTTTAAAGTGTTCTCCATATTCCTATTTTAAATCATGCGCCCCAAAGACGCAATATAATCGATATTTTTGCATTACAGTGAATGAGATTTCTCTGAATAACTTGTAGAATTTAACGAACAAATAGTTATAGTTAAAATTAATAAATGAAGTTGCTAAAGGGTTGCATTTACAATCCGTCAATGCTCGGTAACTTCCAACCGCAAGCAATTGAGTGCCAAAGCTTATAAATAACCAATTAATTTTCGGTGTAATATCTTAGACGCGAATTTGCAGGTTTTTCTCTAAAATCTTCATTTAAATGGCACGGTCTGTGTTTTTCAATGTAATTATAAAAATACTGTTTCGTATTTTATTTATGATTTTTATTGCTGTTTCTTCAATTGATAAATATATCATAGTACTTGTATTAAAAAAAATATTAAAAATATTTAGGAGCTTCCCATTTTTATAAATATATTTTAAGTATTTAACAGACAAAATTTTTATTCAATTGAACTTTTATTTTCATTATATTTTTGAAAGCAACCAGTAATGATAATGTGTTGTTGCACCCTTTAACTTTTATCTTAAAAAAAGTTTTTGTTGAAATACTGGAAATTTTACATTTAGAATTTAAATTTAATTAAATTATTCTAGTTTAATAAGTAACAACTAAAGTGCGGAAATATATATATATATATATATATATATATATATATATATATATATATATATATATATATATATATATATATATATATATATATATATATATATATATATATATATATATATATATATATATATATATATATAAAAAAATACAAAGCTTATGGGTATTGACTATACTTATTATTTTCTGTTTATACACCAAACATACATATAAAATATAGCATACATAATATAAAAAATACTTTAATATTATAATTTATTTCTTAATACCCAATAGTGTTTCTTTATTCTATTAAGGAAACCTGCTACATTTTTATTTTTCCTGATTGTCCTAGAAATATTAATATACAAATTCACACCTTCATACAATATTCCCCTGGCAATACTTGTTTTCTCATACCTATCTATTTTTAGTATTAAATATATGTATATCCTTATTTTTTATTAAAACTAATAAAAATACTTTGGTACATATATACATATAAGTACTAAAACATTAATTAATTTATTTATTTTAATAATTTTTTTAGCTTTATAGCTAATTTTTACATCAAATAAATTTTAACTAAACTTATATATAATATTAATATAAAATAAAAAAAATACTGAATTTATTATTATAATTTATTTCTTAATGCACGAAGGTGTTTTTTTATTCCATTATAAACCATAACATTATTTAGCAATATTTATTGAATATCCAAGGCTTCCAATCTTTCAATTTTTATTTAAAACTACTTTCATTTCCCTATTTTTTAAGTTTTGCAACATCGTCTTATATATAATTTATTAAGCATACATAATATTGTTGCACAATAATTAAAATAAGGAAATATAACACCAGTGTTTATTTTTTTGTATTTACTCTTAATATATTTTTAATCCTAGATAATATATCTATTTTTCTACTATTTTTTTAAATATTTAATTACAGTGTACATTAAAATTGAATTTTATGTCCAAAATTACTCATAAATATTTTATATTTTCAACTAGTTTTATAAAAGAGTTATCTATAAATATTTTATTATCATTATCTTATATATATTTTTAATTAAATAACATACATTTAGTTTAAATCCATTGTATTTAAGCATATTTCTAGGTATCTACAATAATATTATCATATATGCAATAAAGTGTTATCCGCAAACATATGTATTTTATATATTAATAATATTAATTATAAAAAAACAATGGTCCTTAATTTGATTTATTTCTTGAACTTTTGTCTATTGTTTTGAAAGCTCTCTTGAAATAAAAAGCTGCATTAATGATTTTAACCGTACTCTTGGGTATCAACCAATCATTTATCACTAATGTTTTTCTCTGAATCTTGATTGTTGATCACACATAATGTTTTGTGAAATAATAAAATCCTATAATTGTTTCATTACTACTTCTTCCATCATCTTTTCTACACAAGGCAATATGTTGTTTTGTTTTATTTTCTCGACCGTTAAAATTTTTTATTTTAGGTATAGGTAAAATAATAGCAATATGCAAATTATCAGGTATCTATTTTTCCGAAAGTGCTGTATTTACTAAATAATGTAATTTATTTTTTAGTAATTTTTATGTTTCTTTAATTATATTTACACTCAATTTAATATTACTGTTTCCTCCTTTCAATTCACAAATTATGTTTTGAATTTGTTTTAAAGATACCGATTTAAATTCTCTAAATTTCACAATAACGTCTTATTAAAAAAATATAGTATGTATGTTTTTTTGCTATCATTTGATAATCTATATACATATATTTTCATCAATCTCAATATTAATTATGTCGTTTCTCTGAGTAGTATTGATTATTTATTTTTTATTTTTCATAACTTATTCGGGTGATTATCTTAATGCTTTAACTGCCATATTCCACATTGTTGTTATGTTTATCATTTTTCATTGAAAGTAACCCTCAATATGGCCTTATTATGGTAGTTATAAATAAAGATCTAATTTAACTATGTAGTGATGACTGCAATGCAGTGCATATACTTTATAATTGAGGCAATGCTTCTGTTTCCTTGAATTTGCATTTTCGATTACAGTTTCGGAACAGTTTCCAATGTGCGTTTACTTTGTAATGCAAATAAAATCACATTTTAAATATGAATGTTTCACAATGGCACATATTTTTTATGATGGCAGACAAAAATAATTTAATGAAAAAAGTGTTGAGGGATATACGATATAACTAGGAATAAATTGAAAAACCTAAGCTATAGAGAGATGTTTTATAAATCTAATTTATTATAGTTATTATTATGTAACTCAAATCTTAAACCGTTAAAAGTCCTTTAAAATAGAATAGCTCTTGAGCGTTAAATCAATTACTCCTTAACAGATGGGGAACCGTATCGTTGGGAAATTTTCCTAAATTCCCCTTGTCACCGAAGCAATCACGAAAACAATATTCTTAGTTAATTCAATTACGGAACGAAACAATCTCTTTTGTTTTCACCCACATTTTCCAATCGTCGTTAACCTTGTAACGGTCGTTATTTCAGCGTTTATAAGAATGCGCTGTAGGTATCGGTTGTCGTTAGTCGACATCATTTGGTTGACACTTTGCCTTTGTATAGTTTATTTTGATTAAAAAATATCTTGTATAGGAAAAATGAAATTATTACGCTTCTTTAAAGAATATTGTAAACATATCATTCCTTTTCAATTAATGCTTATTATCTTTAAGACTGTTCAAAACTTGATTGATGAAATAAAACCATTAGTCATAAAATCATATTTCACGCACAATGAGCCAACAATTTTTTATTACACTTGTAATACATTGTAATGGTTATCTATATTATGCATCACTTTTCATTGTGATTTATTTTCTACACGCGCTCACGCGTTAAAGCACATTTTAACTGATCAATATCCTCTTCTGACAGTTAAAGTTTTGCGGAACCGTTGACGTCGGGTGGCGCAAAATCTCGCCGAGCCAAACAATAAATTCGTAACGAGATAACTTATTATTAACCTTAGACGAAATTGTAACGGCAACTTTTCGCCAGATTAACTTTGACGTTTACCGCACGACGGCGTTAACTTTTAACCACGTGTGGATGTGTGCGCTCGACTCTGAATTTTCATTGTTAATTCAGAGCCGCACATATTGGGCTAAGAAATTTCGGCCAATATATCGATATATATTATATATTGTATATATGTTTCTTCTTGCTTCGCTCACCTTAGTATTAATTTTTCACCGTTAGCCATTTCGTATTCAACGCTTCAGACGAGACACTTCCGAGTAGACTTGTCGCAGTAGCGAGAGCCAAGTTAGGGATTCAATAATTCACGTTACCTGAATCCCTAATGTTGAACTTGCGTCGTAGACAAACCGACTCTTTGACTCGTCAACTTGCGTTATAAATATTTCATGTCAAGCGATGACTTTGCTGTTTGACTACGTGAATTAGAAAAAATGTCCACTCTCCGAGATCCGGGATGAAGTTAAATAATGACACGGTCTGATCAAAATTGAATACGTAACGTGTTTTGATGTAAAAGTTTTTACATTATAGAACTGAGTCGTGTTCTTCAATAACAAATCTGTCGTTGAACATTGAATTAAAACATAATTTAACCGCCTTAATCCGTTGTTCGGTAAATACATAAACCGCAACTGTAAGGATTGCCCATAGCGCAATTATAACCAAATCCAATCGTAGCTAAACTCGAAATTGACCGCTAACTTGACGGCGGATCCGAGAAATGTTTAAACCAGTGATTAAATTTTGCGGTACGGTTTATAATGCAGCGTTTCATTCCCTCTTCCATATTCAACTACAATTAATTAAAAAATGTTGTTTCTTAAATATATATATTCATCACAATAGCTCTCTCTTTAGGCGATTATGTGTTAGACGCTCCAAAAAACATGTTTACGACTAACTAGCACACATGATTTATTTGGTTTCTAAATGTGCCATACGATCCACTTTCAATTTGAAGTTGGAATCATTAGTTTTAATCAAAAGTTAAATCAGAGTTGTGAAACATATTTTAAGCAAAAACAGGCGAAAATCAAGTTACCTAATACTTGATCAAGCTTTGCAGCTTAAAATAAAATAATATTTGTATACAAGCGGAGTGATTCCAGGCATTTTAATTCAAATTAAATTGTTATTATATTTTTTTATAAACACCTTATGGCTTATTGTGTATATGTCGTTTTGCGTAATTTTCATGTTGAGGCGAAATTCAAGTAATATGCATAGATGATTAAAATATTCAGTTGCTAAGGTTAGTAATGAGCGTTGAAATGTCAGCAGGTCGACATGTTAGATATCGAATATTGGCCGGGAGCAATGACTCCGTATGTTGGTCATTCGAATAAACTACTATAGTGTAATTTAATATATAAATTATATAATATTATTTATAAAGACAGTGAAACAGACAAACCTCCATTAATAAAACTTTTTCTAGAATGTTTAATTTTAAAATTCAAAAAATTCTAATACAAAAAATGTTGAAATATGTAAATTTTCATTTTATATGAATTTAGTTACTTGTACAGTCAATATATTAAAAGGAAAAAGTAGGGGCTTAAAAATTTAGATGTTAAAAAATATATTTAAGACTGTGCACCTACTTTTGTTCTCGCTCTACTGGCCAGGCCCAGTATTTTGGGCGCATAATATAATATTTGTAAACTGACATACAGTTACCATTAGATGTTTATTATACAGTTTACGCATTTTTTAATTTTAAAATAATCGCTGTTAATAAATATATATTTATATAGCATTAAAATTACTTAAAAAATCAGTAATTAATATAAAAGAGATTCAGCAAATGCACGATTTATTTATTATGTCGAGTGTTGTACATACTAACTTAATTTCAATCGTTGAGTGTTTTAAAATATAAACTGAAATATTTTTTATTTATCTAGAATAGTGCTAATATATTTCTAGCTATGTATGATTTTGTATACTAGAGCCCAACATGTGTGCCATGCTTGCGCCAACGGTTAGTATCCGGTGACACAAGCCTTGTGCCACATTTTTTCAAGTTACATTCACTAGTTTACAGCGATTTTGCTTTGTGGCATTTGACAGTAATTTATTATGTAAAATTGCGCACTTAATGCGAAAATGAAGTAAAAAAATAAGAGAGTATAACAGTTTTCGAGATATTGCTAAATTTCTGTATTTTTTATTCTGAAAAAGGTGTGTTCACTTAATTGCAAATATCTCCAGTTCTAATTGGCTAAACTTTAAAAATAAAATGAAAACTTAGAAAATAAAAGCTTAAAGATATATTCAGATTTATTTACTGATAATCTTGGCGATTATAGTTTTTCACCAGTTTAAATTGATATTATTAACATTATTCGCAATTAAGTAATGATAATCATGAAAATTAAATTTCTGTATTTTAATATTTTTTAATCGATTTTAATAAGCAGCCGCTTATTTCATTTGTGATAAATTAAACTTTCCAATTTAATAAAGAAACTGTAATTTATTAGGTTAACTCACAGTAAATTCAAAACATTTTTTTAATACTTATAATAAATTCATAAATAGTGCTATAATCGATCATCCAATTAGAAAGTTTTTTAGTGACATTAAATATGTAGATAAATTACCTTGAATTTTATGAGAAATACTTTGAAATCAGCCATTCTTTAAACATGAGTAATTTGATATTAATTAAAAAAATATTTTTCTGATTGAAAAATACATAAATTTAGCAATATTCAGTGCGCAATTTTACATAAGAAGTGATTGCCAAATGTCATAGGTCTGAAATTTTTATTTAAAATTTGTGAGCTAGAACAATCTATTTATAACTTATTTTTTATAAAAATGCAGAGACTCGATATTTTTACCAACAATTTCATCTCTCAAAATAAGTTGCTGGCATCTGTTCAAGTTCAACCGTGTAACCGCACGGCTTGTATAGTGTTAATAGATCGATTTTTTTAATGTTACTCTTTGAAGATAAATTAATTAAAAATCACCCTGCATGTGTTTGCCCTTAATATTTTTGACATTTAAAATAAAAAAACGTGTACCTTAAATTATATAAATAGTTATACTAGTAAATGATTTTTATTGGCTTAAAATAAATTGTTTTTTTTTAATTTAAGGGACATATATTTGTAGTATAGAGTAATATAATCCAAAAAATATTTATCTTCCTATTTATTTAACAATTTTCCACTATTAACTATGAACGTCACCGCGATCTTACATTTTTGTGAGCGTCTTGCGTTTTGTTTGTTTTAGTTTGCTACTCATTATCTTTTAATACTTTATATTTATTTTTTAACAATTTATCAATATATATATTTTTTTTTTTTATAAAAGTTTATTTCTTAAATAGACATAGGTAAAATAGCATACAGATATATTAAATGCACAATACTGGTTCATAACCATTTACATTGTTTACAAATTGTTAAGTTATACAATAACATAAAAAGAATAATGAATTATACGAGAGTATACTAAATTAAAGGAAAAATACATAAAACCTTATACAAATTTTAAAAATCCAAAAAAAAAAAATTTTGGAAAAGAATGAAGCAGATGAGAAAAACAAATTATACAAAATACATAATACATAATTTACAAAATAAAACACATACAAAGGTAAATAAACCTAGCCCTGTAGACCTGAAACTGATGACACTGCGGTGAGCTTAACTGCATCAAAGCAATATGTGCTTAGGCATTTTATGTTTGTATTTAAATTTAAGTTTTGCTTTGTCGTAATCACCGATTCTTGAAATTAGTGGGTTTGCGTGGTCTCGCGAGATTTTTTTATAGTATTTTTCGGTTTGATAATAACAGTATTCTTTAATGGTAGGAATTAAATGTTTGGTGTGGAGTTTTTTAAGGTTAGTATAAAACGGTGTATTATAAATTATTTTTATGTCTTTATTTTGGATTACTTGAAGTTTATTAAAATTACTATTACTCGCGTTACTCCACACTGAACAAGCGTAAGTTAAAACAGGTCTGATTAATTGTCTATAGACTAGAATTTTATTTTTTATTGTAAGCGCACTTTTTCTATTAAATATTGATTTTAGAGCCGCAATGGCGCCGAGCCCTTTCGACCGGAGTTTCAATGTTTTGATAAGGGCTGGTACTCTTTTGATAAATTTTATTGAAATATTTTAGTACTATATTCGTTTTTCGATCCAACGCAATCAATCTAACGCGTCAGGGTTTGAGTACTCTGCTCTTCAAATACACAAATACAAATACGTTAACGTGGCGCACATACAAATATAACCAGCTTTTTACGTGTTGCTGTTGTTGTTATACGGCACAAAATAGAATTTGTGCAACGTAAAAACAATAAATGTCGACAGCAGACGGCGTCCATTGTATGGCGTCGGTCATGCCATCGGTTGAGTGGATGAAAAATCACAAACCACCTCTGGAACATCCTGTACTTTTGTGGATATCGATGGATAGTGATGCGCCGTTGAATGCGCGGTGTGTGGTAGGAAATGACTGCAATATTCGCTTTTGGCAATCGATCGTGTATGTAATATAGTACAATATGTACGTTTTTAAATTATGTGCATGTATGTAAATTTACACCTGTTAGTTTATTTGCGATTAATTAATAAAGGTTCGTGCTCGAGCATAAAAGGGTTTAAATGCATCACGCGATGTTTCTGTTAAATATGCGATGTACTTCGTAAATATTAAAAAATATTTAATATAACACTTCTCGCCTATATTTACAAATAAATAATTTATTATATTGATGTTACATTATTTATTGTATAGTCACAATAAATACAAAATGTTATTTATATATTATAATTCATACATTTTTTTATTGGAAAACTTTTTTTATTTAAATCGTCTAATAATAATAATAAATAAATCAAACAAAACTTTTACTTTTACAATACATGTACTGGCTTATAATAATTTTAATGCATATATAGTTTATATAATGGTTTTAAGGCACATCTTTAGATGTTATTATCCTTGCCATTTTTTTATTCAGTACAATGAATTAAACTTCAGTTAACTGTGATTGAAAATAGTTCATAAACTTTCACGGTATTCACCATGGCAGAAATCCGGCAGATAGACGCATCTAGCATCGGAAGAGCATCTCGCCAATTTGCTCACGTTCCAAATCAAACATCCAACTTATCTCGTTTGTGCCGCCATTCTTAGATGATGCGATGTTGAACCGCCAGATTGCCAACACTCGATGCGATCGAGACATAACGTCTCGGTTAACCTAAATTTCGGTTATCGTATCCTAACGCCTCCCCCTCGCTCAGACTAATGCATTCAAAACTTTCCTGCGGAAAACACCATTAACACTGGTAATTTATCGAAAGCTACGAGTAATCAAACACTGTGTTTAACATAAAGGAACTTTCGATGGAATTTAGAAATGCCGATGCAGTAAGAAGTGCGTCTTTGAATAAAAAAATCTTAACTTTGCGCTAAATAGCTTAAATATGATGCTGTGCTAAACTATTGTTTACTCATTTACCACCTAGATAAGGTTTTATTATCCGTTCTATTATAATTTCGAGGGTAAAAAATACAAATCTGTATTGACACGATCTTTTTTTCTAAATGTGTATCATAATAGTATGCTTATTTAGCTAGAGGTATATTACCCTGCCGGTGTTATAAAAATATTGTAAGGGAGCCGCGAATTATTTTAGTATTAAATTATAGGCAGTATCGTAAAAAGTTATGCTCTAAACTCAAGACTATTTAACATTTTATGCAAAATTTAGTACTGTATCACATCAAAGTACGATGGTTTTCCCGCGAAAATGTTGTAAAACTAATTGTAAAACTTAGTAATAAACTTCGCATTTTTCTTTTAAAATTCTTTAATATACTTGTATTTTTTTATAAATTTAAGTGAATCGATTATCTTTTTATTCTATTGTATAAAGCAAAGTTTAAGCTTTCTAACTAAATGTTATGATAAGTTTTATGCTTAGATAAGTTTTAACCAAGTATTCTAAATCATTATCGACTTTCATTAAAAATATTAAAATTTGCTGAATATTGCTATTAAATTAAAAGTACAGATAAATTAAAATGTCATTTTTTAAGCCATTAAAATATTAATTTAAAAAGTAAATACATTGCTAAAAAATAGTTTATTAATTATAACTATTTTTTTACGGAAGAGATAAAACATAATTAGAAAATTCAAAGTAAATATGCACTAGACTTTCGAATAAATACTGCGTATAAGCATTATAAACGTCATATCAGATATTTATGTAAAAATACGCATCCCTTACTATTTTTTGTGAGCTATAGTAGCAATAAATTATATTAATAAATTGCTACAAAATGTTGCTCGCTTAAAAACTAAAATTTTTTAGATACAATTTTTTTTTAAATAAAAAAATAATGTAAAAATACGCGTACGGTAAGATACATTCCTTTTCGTTCGCTTGCTTGTTACGTGACGAGAGTGAGTGAGAGATAAGAGCGTGCGTTACATGCGTTCCGCACGCCCACTTCTTCTCACATACTCTCGTCACTTAACACGCGAGCGAGCAGAAGGGTATGTATTATATGTATGTATATATATATATATATATATATATATATATATATATATATATACATATATATTTATTTATATATATTTTTACCTCAGGTGGATTTTTATTTTTAAGCACGTTTGTTAGCTATGTCAGGACTAGTTGTCGTATGTTCCAGTAGGTTTTTTTGAATGAACAAACGCAAATGGTTTTCCGTACTGTGGGCTGAGACTCTTGCTTTCCGGGCGTCGCGTCGGGGTTCCCTGCCGTCAGCTTAGGTCGGTGCTGGGGCTGCGTCTTTTAGCGGTAGATGGAATCTCTGCGGCACCCAAGTTTCCTGGGCCACCTCCGCATTTAGTTGGTGATTAGGGCCACCCCTGAAGGCTTCTGCTAATGATCCTAGATATATAATAGACTGATTATTGGTTTCTTGAAATTTAGAAAATGTCTCTTGTTTTAATATTTTTTTTCATATTTTTTTTCGCATATTTACGTTGATCTCTAGCATTTTAAATATTTTTAAATTTATTTATAGAGAAAAGATCAAGTAGAAACGCTTAGAGTATATAACACAAAGAAACTTTTGAGACGATCTTGGAATGTCGATGCAGTCATTTATTGCGTGGCGTTATTGCTCCTTGTGCACAAGCTTTTCAAACTGTAGTCAAATCAAAAGGATGCTGCTGCTGTTGCTGCTGCGCTGGGTTGTAATTTAATTAAATTAACGCCGTAAAAGCTTTTCAAGCTTATAAAGGACGCGTGCTTGTATATGTGTGTCGGTACTAAGACGTTTTCGTTCGCGTTAAGATTATGTTATATGAAAATATATAACGAGGCGTTAAAGTGTACGCCGAGAGATTATAAACCTTTTATACGCAACGCTACATTTAAACACTTACATATAAATATGCATAAACAAGGAGATACAACGGATTAACTATAGGTTGTACCGGATAGTATAGAGCAACGGTTTCATCAGATTTGGGGCAAAGCTGATTTTCGGGAAATTACTGCTTTTAATTACGGTAGGAATCCCTTAAAATCTGGTGCGTTTGATAACAATGGCACTAAATACTGCATATTCCAACGTGGCAGTTTATGAAGAGGTTTTAGATAGCATCGTGGTTGATATAGGTTAGGTATAGATAAAGTTTCAAAGCTCAAAAAAATTAAATGAAAAATATTATGATATAAATACTATACACCAATTGTTTATAAATATTTTTTATACATTTAACATACACAATAATATTTGCATGTTTAAAATTAAATATCTTTTTACTAAATTTTCTGATCAAATTAAAAGTATGAAAATATATGACATTATTTAATTAATCTGAAGAGGATAATGAGCCCGCAGAATATAAAGCAAAGCTTAAGTTTTAATGTTCTGTATTATTGTCGAAACTTCAAACTTATGGTTTTGAATTAAATATTTTAGTCGTTCAAATCTAAAGTTTCTTATCTAGTCTTCATATTACTGCCCCGAAAAACGTTTAATTAAATTAAGAACAAAGATTGTCAAACAAATATCTAGTTTTTGTCTCATATTTTCACTGCTAGGTCTATTGTGTAGGATTATTTTTATTAATTAATAATTGAATTTCAACTTAAATGCCTCATTTTTTCATATTGTATCTCAGTTCAAGTAGTTATCTTATTTTGTAGACATGAATAGCTTACATCTAAAAATAAAATAGTAACTTATAAGTAAACACATTTATACTAAAAATTCAAGCACATACAAATTATAATCGAAAAAAATATTTTCAAAATGTATAATGCAATAACTTATTGCATGTTTCAGTCAAATTCACATATGCTTTAATGTTGAGTTCTAGAATAAATAAAAATAAAAAGTCAAAACAGTTTATATTTTAAATTATAAATGCATCTTTGCATAGTGTATTTTTCTTACTTAATAAGCTTTTCATACTTATTCTATAGTCTCACTTTCATATGGAATCTAAAATACCTCTGTATTTATGAATATTCTTGATGTTTAGAAAATTGGGTTTGCTTAATTCTTATCAGATTCAAATTTAAACAATTCATTTGGAAAAAGCTTTCGAATGAAAGTACTGATTTACACCGATGATTCTCTCGCTTCACTCAATCCCAACTTTTAAGTAGTCTCCATTATCAAACGCCAATAATGGAGTCAATGGAGTTTCGGCGTCGTTTCCAGAAATTATTTCCCGTCCTAATCGAAAGACGGCCGCGAGCCACAGTTTAACGGTAGCTGCGCTGCGAGTCCATTATGATGGTTTTCGCCAAAGTGTAAAGTTGCCTTAGCCGCGCGTTAACTTTGAGGAGTTTTGCGAATTTGCCGAAATATAATGGCCGCAGAAATTGTTTGTATTACTTCAGAAGTGAAACTCACGAAACTCGGCTCATTTGCAATGTCAACGGTTTATAACGCGAGACGACACCGACTTCATACATACGGCTTCCAGCCACATGGAGAAAATGGCGATAATGTTTTCGAGCTTTGCTTTTATGCTTTTTATCTGTCAGACGCCAAGATTTTTTCTGGTATGAAGCACATACTATAGAACTTATGTTATAAATATTACTTTGTGTAAGTTAAATTCTTGTACAAAAAAAAACGTATACATACAATATGCATATATTTATTATACATTTTTATATTTATTTTTGTGTTTAAATGCTAAGCATATAATATTGGTCGCGTTTATTATACATGTTACAATATTAGTGATGATTTATATGTTTGATACAGATTAATATTTACTAAGACTACCGTCTAAATTAGTAAAAACAAACGATGTTAATAAATAAAACCGTCAAGAGCAGTAACTCTTGTTTCATAAATTTATGATACGACTAGTTCTGACGTATATTTATTTATTACAATATGATAAGCGTTTAAACAATGTTGTTTAAAAATTAGGTAAGCGAAATCTAAAACTCTTTAGTAAGTAGTAAGACACTATACTAAAAACAAAGTCTGTAAATCAATAATAATTATCTATTATAATAAATAGATCTCATTATCTACGACTAGTTCGATTTTATTTTATTTATATATATGTATATTAATAATATATTCCAATTTCAGTATCAATAACCAAACGGAATTTAAACTGCTTTCATGATATTGTGCAAACAGATTTAGGATACTTTTTAAGGCGAGTCACTGAGACTTTGCGACTGCAAAGTGATTTTGATTCACTCTTTATAGTCTCGAGTATATTGCGTTTGTTTGATTTGCTTTTTTAAATTATAATACTCATTGCTTAAGAGTTCAGACGTTGAATAAATGTTTTTGTCACAGCGGCGAATTAGATCAGATGTCTGGGGTCGATCGGCGAGGAAACAATCACTCTCCGACCGACCTTTTCTCATTTTTTTCTTTGCGTTTGTGAATACATGTTTATGATAGTTTAGCATGTAAAAAGCAGGTAGTTTAAAAAGTATTTTTAAGAGCGGTTTTAATCCCCGGGCGAAATCTCAACTTTTTACATTGCATTGTGCTATTTGTAATGTGTAATCTGTAATGTAAATACTCTGTAAGATGAATTACGACAAGATCATGATTCTTTAGACCTTAAGGTTCATTGCATTTTTTGACTAGACTTTTTTATTATGATAATTATTGTACTGCAATTTTAAAGTCTGAGAAGTTAACCCTTATAATTCACTAGAGTCGTTAAATCAGCTTTCATAAAATCGCTAAAATACCATGAGCCAATATTTCGGCTCTTTAACAGGACCTACATATATATTTTTATGATAGGTATGTAACATGGAGTGTAACTCCCGACACGCGTGATTTTTTAAATATTATTATAGTGAAATCTTTTTGTAGCGAATACTGAAATAACGAAATTCCTAGTATAACGAATCTTATATTTGTCCCCGAAAAGCTTTCATACAAAATGCTTTCATTGTAACGAAGACTGATCTCAGTATAACGAAATATTTTGATTCTGATTTAAGAATAACGTTACAACTTGATACAGTATTTTTCAGAATTCAGTTGGTCCTTTACGTTGGTATGTGTTTACAAGCGACAATCAAAGTGTTTCGCCGACCCTCAAACTTTTTTTAAAAAACAAACATTTTTTAAGCAAATTTTATTGTGTTTATTACAGTATCCTTAAAAATGGATATAAAACGATTTGTCAGTTTTGTAAGACGTTATTTTTATGATATAGTAATATGGTAATAAAAATATATCATCTTCCTTACATTCAATATAACGAAATTTTTACTTCGGTCCCGTGAGCTTCACTGTTTAGTTCTTACAAAAAATTGCTTTAATGATTTATTCGCAAAATATCTATTGTAGATTTAGCATTTTTTTCAAAAACGCAGTTATGCAAATATAAAAATAATAAAAAATAAATTACTACAAAATAATAAAATTCCTGAAATATAAAAATATTTGTTTGAAAACGGTTTTATAATTTTTCATGTTAATTTTTATAAATTAATTAATTGCTTTAGCATTAATTAATTAATTTGAATAAGTCTGAAATTTTTTTTTTATTGAATATAAAATATTTTATTATAATTTTTTTTTTATAAATTTACGTAAGCACTTAAAAAACGACATTTCCTAAGGAATTCTGCACAAATCTATTAAAAAAATAAAGAAAACTAAATTGGTTAATTGGTTTTTTGTCACGACGAAATTGATCTAATTTTTTTCTTTGCGTTTGTGAATAAGTTTTTACGGTTTATAAATCAATTATTTATAAATTGGTTATTTTTTGTTAAAAGCTGTACGTAGGAACCCAACAAAATAAAATATATTACGTCTTTTTCATGTCTCAAGTGTAATAGTAAGGCCGGTTTCACACGTGCCGGATGGATTCACCCGGCACCGGGCCGGCGCCGTGTAGTGGGGATGGTGTTGTATGGTCTAGTTAGTACCTACCATTTCAGACGTGCCGGGCAAATCCATCCGGCACGTGTGAAACCGGCCTAAGATAAAGTATTTTGTTTGAATGGATAATTGTAGCACTGAAATTCTACGTTTTTGATATAATTTACACCTATGGGTAGCTATTGTAACATAACTTATTTTTTTATTCTTCAGTTAGTTATTATATGTATCATACTATATCATTGTGCAGCTCTGTAGTAATCTCAAGGCGCAAAAACATAAAAATTACCGACCATGTATCCAATTTTATAATTTTAGTTTAGAAATTTGTGGTTAAAAAATATCAACGCTATCTTTTACATATTGCAGTATGTATTACGAAACAAACGCAAACTACTTGTGACACGGAAAACACGTATACAATATCTGCTCATGACATTAAAACATAATAAATAGTTACAAATTATGTAACAAAAGCTCTGTCCGCATAAATATTAACATTAAATTAACTTAACCAGACATTCCACGAATTCATACTATATCTAAATTTGATCACATATTCGAATATTACGTAATGGGTTTTGGTGCGGCCGATAAACAGTAATCAGACGCTTTGGACAGCTAATTATGGATACAATTCGAATGTGAGACGTTATACCTACCTATCTGTATTTAGATCCCTGGTCTGCAGTTCAATTAATCGGAAATTAGCAGACATCAACAAATATAACGTTGTTAGTATTGTAACGTCCGTGTCAAATTTGCTTGTGTTTGTGTATTGTATTGTATGTATATATCCTCAATACAAATCGACCATCCAAGCGATTTGCGATAATTGAATTTGTAAGTTGCGTTTAATGCGACGCGATTGATGATGGTTTGTTTAATCGTGTTTGCTATCTTAACTACGTGAAGTTACGCTACATGTTTTGCTGTGTCATGGTTATAAATATTATATATTTTATTAAATAGTTACTATGTGACAATCCTGACGCATTCCTATCTCCTGCAGAATAATTCTCTAGTTTTCTTAAAATTCCGCT
The DNA here is from genome assembly GCF_051122295.1 of Plectrocnemia conspersa. Classification (NCBI taxonomy): domain Eukaryota; kingdom Metazoa; phylum Arthropoda; class Insecta; order Trichoptera; family Polycentropodidae; genus Plectrocnemia; species Plectrocnemia conspersa. Next base: position 25,887,043 of record NW_028277177.1, on the reverse strand, counting down.
GCGCTATTTGTATTTTTATCCGGATCTTCCTCTGCCTCTTCCATGTCCAAAAATCCGCAGAACTCGCTCCATGAACGTTGTTTGAAGGTGCCATACTTCTAGAGCCATCTCTTAGATTTTCTAAAGACTAATTGTCTGCCCTCAACTACCAATGATATTGGTCGAGACCCGCAACTTTGATATTCTCTGTGATTTGCATCATATTATTAATTTTTTTCGGTTGTTATACCTGATTGTTTGAGTTTAATCGATTAAATAGTTATATTGATAAATAAATTATTAGCACACAGATCACTTTTGACAGCAGTTTGGTTAGCTTATAATAATAACTTGTCAAAATGCTTAAACAAGTGATAACTTGCTTTGTGGACATGACGAGTAAGGCAATATTTCATCTCTTAACTCCTAAAACGTTTTAAGTGTTAATCGATTTGTGGTCGTGCATTGTTGTATAAAAAAATTGTACCTTCTCGATTAACTTCGCCGGAGACCAGACGTCGCAGTTCTTAGTGCATTTTATCGATTTCTTGATAACTCTTAGCTGTAATAGTTTTGCTAGGATAACAAAATTGTAGTAGATTATATCGAGCGCTATATTATATTACTAAATAGTCACTTTAATTTAATTTTGTACAAATATTTGAAGCCTTATTTTTGTCCAAAAATTGTGTTGTGAACGATTTATTTCTTATGCAAAACAAATTTTGTAACGGTCCTTATTTAGTTTGTGTGACATGCGCTCATTAGTTTTTTAATTTTTTAAGGTCTTTTAAATAATCAAAAACTGTTATATAATTAACGGAGTCCGAAAAATTTACCGCTAGCAATTAATTAATAGCAGTTTATCACTGTGTTAATTGATTGCATATACATTTTATAGCTTAGAAATGATCACTAGCACATTTTATCGCAAGGCAATTTATAAAAAACTATAGCTTATTTTAATTTGAAAATAAAGTTTTTAAATAAATGTTATTTTGAATAAATACAATTTCACTGATATTTAATAGTGTTATTAAAAATTGATGGTTTGATACATTTTAACTGTCCTTGTTAGTGAAATTATATTATACTATTGAAAATGTAGCGACCACACATAGATGACCTCGTTTTGTGGCAAAATCCGTGACATTTCCAAAAATGCAATACGACATTGGACGAGCGAACGTCGCTTTCTAAAGGCGTAGACTTATTTCGCCGTTCTACGAAGCGACTGCAGCGATTGACTGGAAGATCGCTGCACATATGCGATTGGACACAAGGTCAATCACCACATATGACCATACCATAACCCCTAAAAAAATGTAATTTCACTGTAACAGTTGCAAAACGTCTATTTGCAGTTTAAACCGAAACCTAACTTAATAAGAGGTATAAAAGTAATTATATTTTTCGAATTTCCACTAGATTAATTCAATTAGGTTAGGCTTGAATTTGAACAGAAAATGAACGTTTTGAAACTGTCATGTTGAGTTTCATATAATATAAATACGCTTTGGTTTAAAAGACATATTTTTTTAGACTTGCCACACCGTCAATCAATCAACGAAAAAGCGAGTTTTTATAAACACATTTCATTGCTTCTAGACAGTAAAATATGCTAGTGGTCATTTGTAAGTTTTAATTTGTTTATGCGATGAATTGACGCTGCGGTAAACTGCTTGCGATTAATTGCTGGCGGTGAATTGCGGGCGATATACTTTCCTAGACTCATTACTAACGCTTTGTATTTATGCAAGCTCTTGAATTGTCTGTGATTCTGATTAAGCTAGCGCCTTAATTGACGAAAGATATACACGACTTATTGTATATTCAAAGCACGATATTTTAAACCGTAACTCACACTAAAAGTTATTTTTATTTAACGAGCAGTTTCAGATGCTTTACCATCCGTTTCCTAATATCCCAACTGAAAATAAAAATAATAATATAACCATATTTAAAGTTTAAAAAATTATAATAATTATTATTATTTACCTATAGTTATAAAATATTGGTATTAAATCTTGGATTTCTTGACTGAACATAACAAAGAAGAGGAATAAACAATTACATTTCTTAAAAGCTCATACTTATGTGTTTTTATATGCGTTAGTCTTTATTGGTTAGTCTTTATGTATAAATATAAATATAATATAACGCGTCATATAAATAAAACCCAGCTCTTTTGAGGAAGGGAATTTTTATTACGCGACATGGAGATACGTATTCGGGTTTCATTCGTTATTTTATGCAAACGGACTGTTTCTATTATTTTATTTTTATTCCTTTTGATACGCCGTTAACCTCCGATTTGCCTAATGCGATACGCTTCGCGCACGACAAAATACGAAAATTTCATTTTTCATTACAGAACAAATATTTTTGATGACCCAGCCCCGGGCGGGGGTCCGGGCCTAAAAATCGCTGCAAAGAATTCGGTTCGGACCCCGTCAGCGAAATAAATATACACATCTTTCTGTATGCACACATACATTGGAATATTTATTAAATTTTTTCATGTAGCTCATGTGTCTGTTATATCAACAGATTGTCCCATAAAAAACTGAGATTGTAATAATAATAACCTTTAAGATATTAGCAAGCAAATTCAGTTCAAAAAGCATCGATTATAGAAGCAATATTGCAAATATTTTTGAGAATGTGCTATAAATATATTAAAATATAATTTTCACCTCATGTTGTGCATTATCTAAAATAAATTTTGATGAGTTGTATTAAAATACTAGTGAACAAATTAAAGCTGTGTTTCATAAAGTTTTTTTATTATATCTTAAATTTCATGACAAGATACAGTTTTTATTTTATTAGGAGTAAACTTAATTGCATTAGCATGTTTTTAGATAAATTATTATTATCTTAATTAAAGCTATAAATATAAGTTTTTATATTTTTTCAATCTAAAAGTCGAATTAAAATTTTAATGTACATTGGTTTGGATATTTTTTTATAATTATCGCTTTATAAATTTAATTTTGCTGATATTGCAAAATATCAGAGTATATTATTTAATCTTATTTTAAGGGTATTAGTTCTAGAAATTTAGTTATGCAGTTTAATTAAATGTGTTTGCAAACTGGGATTCATATGCTTTCCAGTAATTAATAAGCGATATCGGTGATTTAGTTTGTTCTACCTGTTTGCTAAATATAATTAAGCAAAGTAGTGATAATTGAAAAGCTATAAAATTAAGAGGTTATTCAAATAAAGAAAACATTATATTTTTATGAATAAAACATTTAGTATTGTCTCAATAAAAATTAGCACTTTAGCAATTTTAATAAGGTATAATGAGCCTTAAAATATATAATAATATTTTTACTGTGCAAAACTAGAAATGAAGCGAATATTGCTTGAAATGTAAAGTAAATTAAGTTTATTCCAACAAACCCGTTCAGCAAAAAGTAAAATAAATTTATTTTGGCCAATTTGGCTGTATAATTCCTGCTCACTTAGGTATGATTTTTATGAAGTAGTAAATATAAACATAGAATATATTGAGTTTTATGGTATTTTAGCAAATGGCAGTGGTTTTTATTTTGAGCGTGACAATAGTATAAATAAGCAAACTACGCGTTTTAATGATTATAATTTTATCTTCCTAACTGGAAAGCCAAGGAGAGTACTTTGAAGAAGATTAATTCAAATTTGATCTAAGCTTATTTCTTAGTTCGTAATAAAATTATTTACCGTACTTTTTGATCACATCTTGTGTGTATTTTTTTTTTAAATTATCAAACAAGATAATTAAAAAAAATCAAATAGGATTAATTTCTTAACTTTTAAATCGTTTCTTGGGACAATCTGTATGCAATATTTATACATACATATCGATTTAGATTTTGCACAGCGTGCAGAGGAAAAATGAAAAACGTCCGCAAACAGTGGCCAATATGGCGAGCAAAAGGGCGTGAAGAAAAAAACGGACCGGCCTGGACCATATGAATTATTCAATGATATACAAAAATTCTGATACTGAAACAATTTTGGTGTCTTTTTTTCTTTTTGCGGCTGGAGGCAGTGGAATTTTTTGTCGGATTTGCCTTTATCGAATTATTAACGGAGCGAATATTGTTTCGGTTCGGTTGGATGTGTTTTTATCTACTACGTATAAAAATATTTTTATGTAATTGTTAGTAGATATCTCCCCAAACTCAAACTCTTTTAGACAATGTGGCGTCAGAGAAACGTTCAATAATAATCGTGTGGACAATAAAAATATCAACTAGATAATATATTTATGCCATAGGTTCGCCGACACACTTTGCACCGCTATTACCATGGTAGTGCTGTTTGAACTCAATATGCTTAAATATCACAAGAATATAAATTCCTAGCTTGGGTAGCTTTATAGGCAAACAACAACATACTATGTTGTCAAGGTTAGAATGTAAACATTCAAGGGTTTTCATTATTATGCGAATAAGGTAAAAAAAATGTTGCTGTTTACGCGGCAAAAAATGTTTACATTATACTAATTAGGCAATACAGGTATATTGCTGATTTTGTTAGCTGAGCAATGTTGCTGATTGTATGGATTGAGTTTTCCCGATTATGTGAATTTTGCAAACAACGCGTTGCCTGTTGGGTGTATCAGAAAAGGCAAAAATGTGATACTGATTATTTAATAAGGGAAATGCAAAAACGTATTTTCGTTAGTTTACTTTATAAAAATATATTTTGAATTAGTAAAAAAATAAATGTTTTATTATATGTAGGTTTTACTTATAAATAAAGTAATGCAATACAGCTAGGTAGGGCATTGGCAAAGGGATATAGGAACGTTAAACTGTCTTACGACGAAAAATACAACATAAATAATACATTTATTAAGGGTTTCGTTTAAAGCTTATGCTTAAAAGGAACTATAGTGGGTATTCATTCATGTTAGTCATTTTTTTAATGTGTATTTTGTTAATACGAAAAACAGCAGAAATCTGACGCTACTGATTTCAAAAAATTCTATCTACTTTTAATGATGGTTATTTATTTATTAATTTATTTAGCTTAATAGCTAATCTTTACATCAAACAACTTTAAGTATATAAACATATATAAAAAAAAATATAAAAAATACACAATAGAAAATAAAAATATACACTAATAAGACTTAATATTATAATTTATTTCTATATGTACGAAGGTGTTTTTTAAATCCATTTATGAAACCCGTTATATTTTTGCTTTTTCGAATTGTTCTCGGAACACTATTATAAAAATCAAAACCTCCGTACAAAACTCCCCTAGCCGTACTCGTTTTCTTATACTTATCTATCTTTAAATTTTCTCTATTTCTAGTATTATATTTATGTACATCTCTATTTCTTATTAAATACTTATTAAAATATTCTGGTAACATATTATTTTCTAACTTATATATAAATACTAAAACATTCATACTCAATATTTCTTGAACATTCAACCAATCTAATCTATCAATCATACTTTTACAACTAGTTAATCTATTTTTATTTATGATTACTCTCATTGCCCTATTTTGTAATTTTTGCAACATTTGTTTGTCTAATTTACTTAACATATTTAATATTGTTGCACAATAATTAAAATGGGGCAATATTATACTATAGTAAATGATTTTTTTGTATTTATACTTAATATATTTTTTAATCTAGATAATAAACCTATTTTTCTACTAATTTTTTTTAATGTGTAATTACAATGTTCTTTAAAATTTAATTTTGTATCAACAATTACTCCTAAATATTTTATATTATCTACAATTTCTATACTAGAGTTATTTATTACTATTTTGATACTATCATCTAACACATTTTTATAATTAATAAACATAAATTTAGTTTTATTCTCATTTAATTTAAGTACATTCTTCTTTAACCATATTTCTAATATACTTAATTCATTATTTAAATTATTTACAATTTCTTTAATGTTATCACTTATGCAATACATTAATGTGTTATCCGCAAATAGATGAATTTTACATTTTTTTACGTTATTAACTATATCATTAATATTCAAAACAAATAACAATGGTCCCAATTTAGACCGTTGTGGTACTCCATAAGACACTAATTTCTCTTCAGAATATACATAATTTATTTTAACTTTTTGTTTTCTTTTATGTAAGTAATTATTAAATCATCTTAAAACTATATCACTTATACCTTTATACTCCAATTTCTTTAACATTATTTTTCTGTCTATTGTTTCGAAGGCTCTCTTGAAATCCAAGAAAACTGCTCCAATGATTTCGTTTGTATCCTTAGCCAACAACCAATCATTTATCACTACTTGTAATGCAGTTTCAGTGGAATGTTTTTCTCTGAATCCCGATTGTTGTTCACATATTATATTAGGTTCTAAGATGATTTATGTTGTTTACCGCTTCTGATGAATTTATTTTAAAAATTAGCATTTGATCAGCAAGTTTTTTGCAGTTTAATGCAATAACAGATGTGTTATAATAACTTTATCTAAAGATAGAAATATTTTATAGCTCATTGCATTTTTGAATACAATGGCTTGGTTGTGTTTTAATACTTAATTTCTACGATTAAAATTAATTTTCTTCATTATTAAATTCTTGATCAATGTATTAGTATTCATTTAAAATAATGATTTAATTTATGTGTGATTAAATAATTCGTGTTTACCCTTGTATATAATTCATATATTACTTGTGTGAAATATTATACAATAGATCATAAAAGCCAGCCATGCTTTCAGTATTTGCGTCGTCGCAATATTCTACCTACAGTTAATAGACAAAATGGGAGTTAAAACAGTTGCAACCGCAGACTCAGAGGGTATACATGCATATACGATTCACTTTTGTTGAATTGTCGACTGGACGTGTCGAGCGCCATTGCAGACCGGTACCAAGGATCAAATATTCAATGGTCTGTGATGAGATCCAGCTATTGCCAACGGGCAATAGAATTAATTTTACACCCAAATGTATGTGTGTGAACTATTATCGGATGTTGTTTCAAACAAATTGTGCTATTAGTGAACGACGTGGTTCAATTAAAATATTTGTAACCGGGACATTGTTGTTTCGCTCTCCGATTGATTTATTTAGTGAAGTGTTTTAAAATGGAAACGGAAAATTTTAATTGAAAATCATTGAAGCAGTGTTGTTTAAAATTGACGAACTGAATTTGATTACAAATTATATGTCGATGTCATTAGTTAACATTCATTCTGAATTAAATTCTATAAAAATTCTGCTAGTAAAGTTTATGCGTTCTTTATTTAAAATATTAATTAATTTGTTGTTGTTGATTTAAATAGGTAGTGAGTTTAATATTATTATTTATGGTTTATCTTATTTTTATTTAATTTATTGCATTTATTACAATTTGTTATTTAAATATGTTTGTGCATATAATTTAATAAAAAGTTACATTAATATGTCATATTTTAGCAAATACAACAATATTTTCAAACAGGATAAGATTTTCATATGAATTATTTCATACAAATATATTTTATTTTTTATGAGTAATAAAATACATATATATATACATTTTAATTCAGTTTATAATAAGCTTTAGTATTGCTGGAGTAGTCTCATATCATATCTTATATTTTACATTATTGGTTAGTAATTTATACGATAGTTGAACATATATAAACTGGCATTTGATGGAAATATAGAAACTTAAAATTGACGGTTAATATTAAATAGTATATTCAGAAAATTCCTAACATATTTGTATCTAAAACAGAATTCTTATTATCCGTTTTAATATACAAATAAGTAAATATTACCAGTGTATTATAATTAGCCGATTTTCAGTAGTTAAACATTTTATGAGGCAATGGACGTATTTCTGATTTTTTCATGATGTATATTAATAAACTAATATAAATACAATATTAAGCTTAAGCGATTCTATGTCAAGACAAGCCAAAATTCCCAGTATTTCTGCTGTCTTGTGTCCAGGGATTTTCAAAAAAATAAAATAAAATACATGAGATTTTTTTATTAAAAATGTTGTCTGAAATTAACTCAAATTTATTGCTAAAAATGTTCACAGCGCTTTAATATAAAAAAAATAAAAAAAATAAAAAAATAAACAAGCAGCTCATTGTTTAAATACATTTTTTTATAAAAGTCCGACTTTGTTGAAAATGAATGTTATGATCTGGTTCATCAATTAAACCACTTTTTTATTTACAATTATTGGGATTAACTCATATTATTAAATAAAAAAAACAGTTTGACATGTGATAAAGCATCATAGAGGGTTAAAATGAGGCTCGTTTTTAATTAGGATTAAACTATTAGTTTTAATTCGGAAACACTCGCCACCTTTTTATAATTGGTCGTCTTTTTGAAAAAGAGCGAATAACAAAATCTTCTAAAATCTCCCTCAAACACATTGTCCACTAAATTTTCTCAGAAACTAATACATTTACATTTACACTTTAACGTTTATGAATCGCAGAATTCGCCGCTTCTCTCTTCGTATCCAGCTTGACGTTTGGAATCCAGAGCCAATCCACAATGCACCCACAAAAAATAATTTCTTAAATGTTTTTTGTTGGTGCGTCAAATTGCGGCGAATTCTGCGATCCCTAGGTTCTAAAGTAAAAGTGAAAGTATAAATGTAAATATTGTAGTTTCTGAGAAAATCTACATTTACAGTAGAGTTTAAGGACTGGCCCAGCTTGACGTCTGGAATCCAGAGCCAATCCACTACGCACCCACGAAAAACATTACTCAAATGTTGCACAATGAATTTATCAATCAAAATAACCAACTAACTACTCTAATCGGTCTTATTCTTGCTTTGGTAATCAAAAATCTAAATTAATATTTACGTGGGAATTGGCATTTTGGGAAAATGTATGAGGGCTTTCATTAGAGTTATGACAAAAATATTGCCTAATTTTGTTTTTTCGTTAATGAAAAAAGTTTTTTTTATCTTGTGCGAATTATAAAAACATATAAGGTAGCTACAGCTGTTATTGACAACTTTGCACAATAAATTAAATCATTAAAATAACCAACAACGAAAGTCTGGAAACTATTTTCGAAGTTGTTTTTTCAAAAATATATTTGAATAATAATTGGGATAATTTATCAGAACAACTTTTGTTAAATTAAGATTATTCGAAATTAGTCACTGACATAATTAATAAGGACAAATCTGCTAGAGATTTTATAAATTAACCAGAAAAAAAAGCTAAGAATAATTTTAAAAAACATGTAATAAACCACTAAATTATTTCTCCAGTAAAAAATAATAAATATATTTGCTCAAAATTAAAAAATAATATAATAATATTTGCTCATAATTAGCTTAACATCCACGGAAAGCGAGCAAGTATTTTTTAAAGCAGAAATATTTACTACAAAAATCTGATTTGTTTCTTATTTTGTCTTATTTTGCGCTGCGTATTTTATAGTTTAAAAAAATGCCTTTTAATTATTATTTTTTCATAAATTAATATGTATGCGTTTTTACATATACATATATGTACATATAAAATTCTATCAAAAATTTGATTTCGCTAGTATTCTTGATTAAGTCTCGATTCCCAGATATTCTCGGGACTCGAAACAATATTTCTAAAATACATATAGACAATATTGTATTTTATTTTATGCTATACAGACTTCTTAGTTTTCCGTTAACTCTCAGCATATTTAGCATTCGGCGTTGAGCATGCACAGATTATACACCGAATGTAATATCCGCAATCACACAATGGACGAATCCGTTTAACAGCACACTAAATAGATACAAACTCAGTTATTACCCATAGACACGAAGTTAACGCTAACATTACCTCGTCTACTATGGCTCTAATAGCAACATTTTAAACATCGCTAATTGTTTACCACTTGGCCGCCAAATGGTTTTCGTTACTACAGTTTTAATACAAAGCAAACAACATCGACTAAGTAATACTAGAATTACATCATTAGAGAGAAAAATAAAAATGGAAAAACTTGCAAGCAAACCGGTTGCACTTGACGCTTTGTAATTTGATTTTCTTCCATTAGCGTAGTTCGGATTTCACGCCGTTTATTTTCTTTTTTCTGAATTACACAGGGTATTTGTTTCTTGATTTCTTACTTGGAATCAAGTTAAGATTGAGAGAATACAATAATGGTACAAAATCGTTATAAATAAGTTGTTCAAAATAAAGCTTTAAAAATAATGTATAATACACATATTTTTAATAATCTAGAAAAAATAAAATATTGCATTTAAATACCAACAAAAAAAAAACACTGTCATTTTTATATCAAAAAATATTTAGCGAAACCACATTAACCCATTAATCTCGTGTATCGGTGATCGAAAAAACAACCTTATATTTAAATACAAGCACAAAATGCCAAGGCACATATTGATTTAGAGCAGTGCTCCGCAAACTTTTTGTGTTCAAGGTACACCTATCAAATCAAGAAATTTTAGAGGTACACCAAAGAAAAAAGCAATGTTTATTTAATATTTACTAAATTCAATATACCTAATATGAAAAGATGTTTAATGAGAAATGTGAGCCTGTTTAACTGAGCACAGGCGATCAAAATTTGGAGCAATCGTTGATAAAGCTGCTCTCATCTCTTCATTGATCGTCCTCAGGCGTTCTCTTTTTTTCGATTTAATAGTAGTGAGAGTTGAAAATCCAAATTCGCATAAGTTGGTTGTGGCAAATGGTAATAGAATTGCAACAGCACGCTTTGAAAGCAGTTTTTTATATCAGCCAAAAATGTGCTAGCTCTACTTCGGAAAATTTTAGTTTTATGTCCGATCAGTTTTTAACTCCATGAATTCTTCCTGCTCGTTCATCGGTAGGTGTCCAAGGAAAATGTTATCCGAAAATGGATTTCGTACCCAGTCCATAGGTTGCAGGTCACACTTAGGAAAATAATAGTTCATTTTTTCTGCTAATAGCTCCAAATGTTTCACTATCAAAGCCTGCACTTTTTTTCTGAATCGGCAGCCATGACATTTGGAAACATTTCATTACTACCATTGACAGCGTGGCTGATCCATAACACCAACTTAGCGCGAAAGCTTTCAATTTTGTCTGAAGACGTGAAAATATTAGAATTCCTGCCTTGCATTTTTCTGTTGAACTCATTTAAATGAGCGAATATGTTCGCCAGATATGCAAGTTTTACTACCCATTTTTATTTTTTAAACACAAAAGCAAAATCTGAACCCTGGGCCTCTAAAAACGTCTGGGTCTCATTTTTAGCTCGTAAATCCGAGATTACACTTTTCCGCGAGAAAGCCATCGTACTTCTGTATGAAACAGATGTGACTGATGATCTGCTCCCATTTTCTGACACTGCATTAAACAAACGAGTAAGATGTAATTAACAATTTTAACAACTTCTTGTAGGACAGACAACAATTCATCAGGCAGAGACTTCGTCATCAGTACTTCCCTGTGTAAAAAACAATGTACATTTTTAAAATCAGGGAATTTTCAAGAGGCCTGGCTACAAATCCCTAATTTTTCCCGTCATAGCTGCTGCTCCGTCTGTACAAATGCTTATGCAGTTATGCCATTCTAAATTATGGTCACTGAAGTACTGGTCTTTCACTTTGAATATTTCTTCTCCTGTGGTATACCACACACCAGGTAGTGGCAGACAAAATAAAAAGTCCTCTTTTATTTCACATCCGTCAGTGTACCTCACATTTGAGATAAGATGGGATTGACCACTGATATCAGTAGACTCGTATACTTGTAGCGCAAAAACTCCACTAAGTCTTCATTTTTCAATTAACGTGGATTCAATGTCACTAGAAATATCATTAATGCGATTGTATCTGCTGACGCTGATATTTTTTCGATTTCCTTAGCGGCTGCATGGCTAGTCATAATCTTGACAACTTCTTTGCAGATAAGGGTATAATTAAAGTTTCAGCGAGAGAATGAAGCTTCTTGGATTTAACTAGCATATTAGCGATCACGATCACTTGCTTTTTGCGCTTTGTCCGATGTTTTGAAAGACGAACTCATGAGAGTTACCTGTTTCTTAGACTGGTCTTTCAAACGTTGAAAAAAGGCTTTGTCTTTTTTAGCTATCGATGGGTATTTAGTAGTTAAATGTCGTAAAAGTTTACTGTATTATCTTCACAAAACCTTGACTTTTTTCCGCACACCAACTGATGACCACGGTACACCAGTGTGCCGCGGCACACGCTTTGCGGAACAATGATTTAGAGGCTAAAGACTACATATCAATGGTTCCAGATCTTTAGTGAAATGTACTCAAATCATCACTTAATTTATTGTTTTTTTTTTATATACATTTTAATTTTAATTTTGCTTAAATCGTAGAATGTTTAATACTCAATTGACCGATTTTTAAAGTTTCTGAATTTTATAGTTAATATTATTATTATTTTTTTAAAAATGTTCCTATTGAGTGCATTGGTTTTTTGGCTACCACTATCGCTTTCTTTTTTCTTGTTACGCTCAATTATCAATTGTTTTACTATGAAGTGAAATATAGTTCTGTCGCTTAACCACTTACCGTAACTCGAGCATACTCTTATTACACTTCCAACCAAATGTCTTGTAGTCAAAGACGATTTTGGGGATAACCTCAACCTCACCTTTCACTGTATTTAACACAGAAAGGGGATCCAAGAACAAAGCCTGAATGCACTGGATGTTTGAAACGTGAGAGTTATTCTTTACATAACTTTGATTATATTGTAATGATTGACTATTATACTGTGATATTATATTGTACAGCTATATCCGTTTCGTATGGAGTATATACGAACTATTCAGTCTATACGATACTTCCCATTACTATTTAAAATACCCTGTGGATATTATGTATAGGGTTTTCCTGTAAAATACATGCCTAATTTTATATTTTTTTTAAAATATTAATTCATATAAATTTATGCCTACTTCTTCTAGTTTTTTGCTTGTTTTCTCTTTTTTAACTTCTTGATATATTTATCTTATTTGTGAGAGATAATGAGAGAGATTTTATTTAGATCTTGTAATGGAAATTGACCATATTGTTTTTATATAGCTTTGATTCTCTTGAATGTAGTGTTATATAAAAATCAATATTATCTATGACATTTTAGGCATAACCTTTAATAAAATAATCATATTCTTTTTGACTTTCGGAAAATTATTTTTGTCTATTTTTTTTACTTTTTTGATACTTAATAAAAAAATATAATGTTTGTTGTGTGTTTATAAAATTAAATATATTTTTTTGTATATTTTCACAGTATATGTAAATTAAACCAAATTTAGTGTTAATCTGAACAGGTTTTTTGTATAAAGATGATGTAGCTTCCAGGTTTTTCTAGGAAAGTAATTTTGTCTCTAGCCTAAGTGGTGGTATAAGTTACAATATATTTTTTTTATAATTCGCAAAGTCAAAATTGGATTTGTAGAAACTTGTACACGCAAAACACATTCAGACCTCACGACGCGTTTGACCTTTTGGGAACAAAGCTCCGCACGCCCCCGTCCGTATCGTCGGATAATTAGTATGTACAAACAAAATAAATTAGCCATCTGACGAGTCCGATTTAATTATTAAAGCGTGCTACCTGTGAAAGGGTCGAGCGTAAATTGAATGACTCAATTAACGCGAAACGCAACACAATTAGTCGCCGTTGCGGGCTTTTATTTGGGCGCTTTGCCGGTGGTAATCAGTATTCAGAGCTCGAGCTTTCGGTCAAAAGCTCAAAGCCTCGTCGGTTATTTGACGGCCATCTTGTAATTTGGACAATTCGCGTAAATCCCTAATCGTGACGACAAAGCGACCACACCTCTCATCTTGTCCCAGTTCACCTTTGGGTCAACAGTTTGACTTAAGGATCCATGGGCTAAGAAGATACCTCTATGATACTGAATGAGAGAGCCACGTGATATATTAAGGTTATAAAACAACTTCTAAAATCAATCAATTTTTAATAATATATTATTCACATAAATTGTTGAGTGATTTTGATGTGATCAAGTATTTCATTATTATTTTATAATAGTCATTTGAGAAATAGTATACATGGGAGAGTGGTAATTGCGTTTGTGTTAAGCTCTATATCCAAATCATGTTTACTACACATTTGATAATTAAAAAAAGATTGTTCAAACAATGCTGATTTTATGTGATGCTAATTTATGTCTGGAAGCCGATAAGAAAAATTGTTTTTTGCGGTAATTTATGTTAATTGATTATCATCAAAATACTTGGTATTTTAAAATACCTTTGTCGTTTTGCATATGCTGTTGTTAAAATAAAATAGCAATTTGAAAAAATATTTCTTTATTTAATGTATTTTTTATCTTCAGACAACGTAACAAATAACCTTAATAATTTGATAATCAAAATGTTGTTCTTAGTATAAAACTCCCGTAAAGCTAATTATTTTGGTAAAATGCTTGTTTTTGTTACTAAGTAATAAACTTATTATAATTTTTTAATACAATACCTACAATATATTTTTAACATAATTGATTCGGGCTCCATTAATATTGATCGGTATTGATCTGTAGAATAAAATTAAATTGCACACATATATATTATTTTCGTGCATGTAACTTATTTTTTTCTTTAGCAATTTCTGATCATGTAACGTTCTACCTTAGTGCCTTAGTCATGAACACGTCTCCTGTGTTTTTCACGCCATCTTTTCGCCCCGTTTTCACCTGTCGTTTTCGCGCCGCCTCATTATCCGCGCATGCAAATTTGAACAATTTTCTCTCACCACGTACACACTCTACGCTACATAGCAGAGTTCCTTTTTACTTGTCCTCGCTGCTCACAAAAGGATCAAAAGTTCATGAATCAGTGCTAAGCCGACCCTGGCGCGCAAAGTATCCAAAGCTCCGGGTCGCGTCATATCTCAGGCTCGTTTTCACGGAAAACTTCGAGCGAAAACTCGGCCGTGAGATACGAGCCAGGACAAAAGGGTCTCTCCTAGTTGCTATGTGCTAGTACATAAATATAATCATTTTGGAAACGGTGCATGTTTAGATTATGACTTGGCCGGCTTAACTTTCGCGTTATCTGCACGGCGACTAACGCCACGTTTGACGCTGTTTATATTAAAGATATTGTCATTATAATAATTAATAATATTTATAAATGTATTATTTAATTTCTGTAATACTTTTGTTGTTGTTTTTAATCTAAAAATAAAAATTAAATTTTAATTTCATTTTAAAAGCATTTATTTCAACAATATTATTAAATTTAGCAACATAAATTTTATATAGCATACACGTTACTGGTGTATATATATTTTTTATTACGTATAATTGCATTATTTGCTAATATTTAATTCAAAAAGGAAAAACACTATTATCTTGTTATAATTTGGGTGAAAAAAAATTGCCGAGTAGAAACAATAATAAAGTTAGTATGTTTATGCAAAATATTTTAAAAATAATTTCCTGTTTGAGAATGACAATTGTATTTAATTGCTAGTATTTAAAACTTTCATCAGTTTATAAAGATGTGCTAAATATAATTTGTAAAGTTTTACTTAAGAAAATTTGCAATTTTTAAATAAATAGTACTACAGGTACTCCACACCGAGCAACCTTATGTTAAAATATAACGTGTCTGATTAATTTTGCGTATATTGATTTTATATTTTTTAATAGTAATTTCCTAAATTAAAATTCCAATGTTATTTTAATGTTAATATTTGAAGACTTACATGGAGTTTTTTTAAGTTATATATTATTTTAAAAAATGCATTTTGGTCGATCTACAATTTAAAAAAATAAGATTATTTAATATTATTATATAATAAAAAAAAAGCATTATTTTTTTCATAATTTTAAATCGAATAATTTGCGAGTTTTTAATATTGAATTTATAAAATTACACTTTAATAATTGCGTGACCAAATTTTCATATTTATAGTTGCATCATAGTGTAACTATGAAGTTTGACTTTTTTTAACTTCCTTGCTCCGTGAGCTTGAGAAATTCTAGAATGTCTCAATTTTAGCTAATTAATTAGGAACATAGTTATAATATTAGATTTCTTAGAATTCATACACATTTTTGTTAACTAATTTTAATATATTAATTGAGATAAGCAAAATTAAAATAAACACATATTTTAGTGGTTATGGTTTTGTAAAAAAATTTAATTGCTGCTGTACCACATGTTTTTCACTCATATTAAAAAAATATTTTTCATTATTAATTAAAGAGCCTAATTAAAAATATAATGATAAACTTAATTATATATTCAATCAAATTACAAACACAACGATAGATACATATATTATTATGAACACGAAAAATATTTATTTCGATCTTTGAAAAATGTCAGAATTTATATGAAATTTTAACCCATACCCTTTTAATTTATTACTTAAAAATTAATCTGTTCACAGTTTCGTAATATAAATTGAAATTTTCCATTAAATACATTTCTAATATTTTCGTCTTGCTATTGCCATCTGTTGGCGATTTTTCATATTAAAATTGATTTTCACACTTTGCTTTAATTAATTATACAATTTTTGAAATAAATTTAAATGAATAAAGTAAATTTACAAAAAAAACATTAAAAATATTATTTATAAAATATATTATAAATGCTTATTTTTTTAATTAAAAAAATATGTTTATTAGGGTATTGCAAAATGTGTTGTGTCTCGGACTACTTTTAAATGCACATTTTAATATTAAATAAATAATACTATTATTATTTATGAATCAGTATGCAACATAGTTTATTTAATTAAGAGTTAATAGATTAAATAATACTCACAATTATTATTTATACAAGTGTGTAATAGTTATTATTTAAAAAAAAATGTTGCTTACCAGTATAACGTGTCCGTTGAAAAATCAACGGAGAGTACATCAAACTAATACAAAGTAACTTATTTTTTGATTTTTAACCGATTTTAAAAATTCATTAACATAATGCTGTATTTAATAATATTATTATCTGACTGCTAGTAGGTTATTTTTATAGTTAGTAAATATCTTAAATTATACATTATTATTAAGTGTGCAATAATTTTTAATAACGTACATATTGTACATTTACACTAGACTAGGATTTTGATGATAAAGTCTCTATAGTGATCGTATTATATCACGGGAAGTTTTAATGTTAAAGTCAAATTATTGTTTGTAAGGATTCCATACATTATTGGTACCTAGGAATGTTTTTGTCTATTGGTTTAATAAAAGTTGTGATAATATGGATTAAAAGTAGTAGGTAATATATTCACTAGTTTATATTAAAAACGATAAATATTAGTTAAAAACATAAAAAAAATGCTTCTTAATATATTTTTTTCTTATATTCTACTTCGTCAGTTTCTCTTTGGAGGAACAAGCAGTAATCTGCCATCATACTAGCATTCCATTTCCATTGAAAACGGTTATCTATAAAAGCCAAATCTTGATAGAATCTCTCACCTGTTTTGTCACTTACTGCCCCCAGATTTTCCGGATAAAAGTCAAGATGCGATTGAAAAAAGTTAATTTTAAGTGACATTCTTGCACCTATTTTCTGGTAACAGTCTAATAACTGTTTCACTCAATCAGCATAGTTAGGATCTTTATTATTACAAAAAAAGCTTTTCGCTACAGCTCTGAATGACTTCTAGCTAACTGAACACTAGTAATGTGATTTTTGAACTCATTGTCCTGTAATATAATATTTCGCGTATTTGTGGCCAAACAAATATACCTTATTCTAGCTTTGCATCTTAAATTTTTGCAAATTTTTTTCATAAGATATTAAAAACTAGTGCCATTTTTGTCTAACGCTTTCACAAATATTTTCATGAGACCAAGTTTCATGTGTGAAGGTTTTAAGAAAAATAAGAAAAGTTTTCTGTCATTGTTGTGGTGTGCCCAACACAATGCCTATTTTATTGTTAACTTTTTATCTAGTCTCTTAACGTATATTGCTTTTGGTGGCAGTAATTATTGAAATAATTAGTTTGGTTTGTTGTCAGCAGAAACCAATTTCACACTATACAGAGCCTGATTTTATTTTGGTGCAAATCAATCTTTGCGAGGTATTGGCTGACTTTTTGAATAACGTTGATATACTTGACCAATCGGAGGAAACGGGAAAAATATATATTTAAACATTTTATTTTTAACCCAACGAATAAATATGATTTACCTATCTAACCAATATCGTTTATAAATAAAACTATTTATTTCTTATATAATAAAACATCAACACAGCATATGTTATTTATCGATTTAATTAACTCTAGTTCGATTACTACCTTTCGTCTTTCAGTATCTTCTTCTACGTTAAGATTCAACTAATTGAATTCTTTTGACAAGAATGGTTATGTTTTATCGCACACCCCCAGGGATATTTGTTGCACGGGGTATGTTAAAGAAAGAAAAACACACATCCCTCTTAAAACGCACACGCAAGATTTGGGTAAATAAAAGAGGGGAATTTTCTGGTATCGCAAAATGTCCCGTAAGTACGGTCCCATTACCAATTACAGTCACTTTGGGGACACTACACAACAATGCACTTAATGCAGACTTAAACGCCTGGCAGACTTTGGTCCTTTGTCGCCGTAAAGGGGAATCTCGTTAATTCCGAGTTGCGGGGTACCAAAAATTGCAAATCGGCGTCGCGAGATTAATTTGCACTATTTTTATATAGATATAAAATACAGGTACAGGAGCAATAATAAATTTATTAGCATATTAAGCACATTCAATGTATGTAGAATTAAAATTTTGAGGCTTAATAAAAAACATGTTTATTGCACTTTTTATTCGTTGTTTATTAATCCAAATAAAAATCATTTTAAATAATATTTTTAAATTATAAGTAAATCTGTTAGATAAAGATATATGATGCGAAAGTTTTTAGGATTCAGAAAGTTTTCTTGTCGTAGTAATGTATGTATTATATATCGCTTTTATCAGTTTATAGCTTATATGTATTTTTGTTACGGTCGATTTTATCTAAAACGCTCATCTAAACTCAAAATAGAACGCATTACTTTGTAAAAATTACATTAAAATTAGTTGGGATACGATTCGCTGAGTTTTTTCAGAAAGTTGTATGTCACATTTCTTAAATTTACTACATCCAGTTATTCTCGAGGAATTCTAGTTTTGCGTTCCAGAACGTCTTCAAAAATCACGATCGCGTCCTCTTTTGATGGCCGTTGGGGCTAGGACCTCCGACTCGCTTATGGTTGTAGCCATCTGGCTCCTTAATAAGTTGGCATTACACATTGACCTATTTAATGTTAGCTTTGGAGAGCTGGTCCAGTTCGTATAATTCAACTTTATGATTTTTTTATTTTATTTTTCTATTTTTTTGCGATGGTTTTAATTTAAGCTGTATAAATAAATTAATACTATTATAAAATAAGTTTAGAAAAAATGTGAAAGTTAAAAAAAATCTAGCTAAAACAATTAAAAATGCCATAATTTTTGTATAATAATAAGCATTTTTTCAATGATTAAATAATGTTTTTTATCCAATCAATTAAAACAATAATGTAAAGCTTCTTGTGATCCAATTATAGCGTAAAACTTTCAATTTTAGGATCAAGTTAGGTGACTTTGTCATTTGTAATTTATATGTTATCTATTTTATTTCATAATTATTTTAAACTATTATACAGACATTAATAAGGTGTATAAGACAAAAATCATCAATTAAGTTACATATATAAATAGAATTATTAAAATATTTATAAAAACATCTGTTTTATACTGGGAGGGCTGTAGATCCGCATCCCATATAGTGGCGCGTCTTATTTCTTGCGAGCCCTTTTATACGTTTTCTGCAAGCATTATTAACAAATGTGATTGTCATTTATCTAAAAAAAATGTAATTTCTTTGCTTTTAAAGTTTAATAAAAATATATTTAGGATGGCTTCACTAAAATATTATAGAATGTTACGCGGTTATTTTATGCAAATAATTAAAACAAAGCCTTATTCTGTAGCATGACAATGCGTTTTGTTAAATACAAGTATATTTTTAAGTGATGGCAAATGATTTAAAAATTTTAATCATAATGGTATTTTTTTATAAGTATAATTGAGAGATCTCTTAAACGTAAATTATTTACGTTTTTAAAAGTCTAGTGATGGTTTTAAATTTTTTTGTATTCTCAAATGGCAATATTTCTCTCTGAGGCTTGATTTGTTTAAATGATGTTTTTAAATTAGAAATTAGATTCTCTGCAAAAGTTTATTGTCCGTTGTTTACATTCCGCCTATTACATAATTAAAAACTAGATTTTATGAAAAGCTGTTAAAAATATAATAAAAAATATTAACATCTTATTTTTACGACATATATGTTGCTAATATATTAATGTATATTGTCATTAAGCTTGAAATGTATTTTTGTACATGTGTATTTTTAATAATGCTTACTTTTTTTAAATAAACATTTTTGTGACGTTACGTCATTTTCTCCAAATGACAAATAACCCACGCCTTTCTCAAACCCATCGGATATTTTTTCAGTTTATTTTTTCGTGTAAAAGACGTCACGACTGAGGTCATTATTAATAATATTTTTTGGACTGAAATTGTACTCTAGTATTTTTTTCTGAAAGATTTTCCGCGACAGGTACGCGCATTTGATGGCTTTCCCTGTGTCCGTGGCATGATATCTTTTTCGAAATGAGACCGAAGTGAAATATGGAGGTTTTGCTGGGGTTCTCGTTAAAATAATACGCGACGTCAGAGCCAGAGAACCACTCAGGGGAAGGGAGGGCTTTGCGAAAAAAATAGTTTAATACACAACGGTAAATTTAGTATTCTCCTTGACGAAATCCACTGCCGGGATTTTGTTTAAAGTCCTAGCAAATAAATGTATGTACATAACGTATCCTTATGTTTAATATATACAGGGGTCTTATTCTATTTTAAAAAACATTGCTTAGAATGGAATGTGACGTGTAAAAGATATATATTATTCGATGTTGTTTTATTTGTATTTTTAATTTTTATCAATAAATGTCGAAATAGCGTAGTCCGTAACGCCTTAGACTAGTAATTCGAAGACTGTGGGATCAAGCCACGGTAGGAATTTTTATTTATAGAAATGCGCTAATATTAAAAACTAGCACTAGCTGCAAAGAGATATTAGGTAATAATTATATTACGTATAATAATTTACAATGAATAATATATATGTCACTGATTCTTAGACTTACTTATATGTATTCATTATGTCTGATTGATTTACTGAATTGGTACAAATCATCTTGTCGTGAATTGTGCTTAGACCTGTCAGGTTGCAACAAAAAAATAAAAAAAATACGCAGGAAAACGACCTTTCTCCATTGGTCGGAGCGGGGCTCATAATAAACAGTGCCGCTTAATTTATTACACATCTACAATAGTTTATTATTTTTATTTATTATTCAGTTTTTATTACATAATTTAATATAAATTATTTACTAACTTTAACAGACAATTAAAAAATATTATTGATAGAAACAATGAAAAAAATCGATGGTAACGAAAAATAATTATAATAAAAATTAAATATTAATTTATTGAATAAATATTATCGCATAAAAACATACATTTTTTTAAGATCTTTGAAACATGATTAAGTTCTGATGTTTTTACGACATTATGCATGATGAGATAACGTTATTTCTATCGTGATTAAGAATTAGTTGAAAATTGTCAAATTTCGTTTTAATTGTAAATACTAAAAATAAACTCTACATTACTCAAATCTCATAAAAATATACATAAATAAACCATAGTATAAATTTTTTAATTGCCATTTTTATAGGAAATATTTTTAATATGCAATATACTGAGTTTTGTTTGCTTCTGAATATGAATCACATTTTATGTATATATTCTACATATTTTTTTATCATTGGGTTCTTTTTAATTTTTTGCCATTTAATTACTCAACAGAATATCAACCACCAACACTCATACAACCTATACGTAGTTTTATTCAAATTTGCATCGTTAATTCCCTCATGAGAATTAACGATGTCTGCTTTGTAATCCAACACAACCCCTTTTGAAAACATCGTGTCTTTACAAATTCACTGCACGCATAATGAATATGTTATTCAGTGCTTCATTCGCAATTTTACATAAAATGAAAAAGTGACTGGATGGAAAAAGGACAAGGGATGCAATGGGTTCTAAAAGTTCGATCCAGCATCGTGCAGAATGGCCTTTGTCATAAATAAATACAACGTTGTTTGATAGACTTTATGTGCATATAATAAGCATTGTGTGCTTAGTCCGCAAAGTAATAATAACATATGA
Organism: Plectrocnemia conspersa; assembly: GCF_051122295.1. Lineage (NCBI taxonomy): Eukaryota > Metazoa > Arthropoda > Insecta > Trichoptera > Polycentropodidae > Plectrocnemia > Plectrocnemia conspersa. Next base: position 25,864,798 of record NW_028277177.1, on the reverse strand, counting down.
CCGGTAGCGGATGTAGCTTCACTCCATTTTTGTATCTGTAAAACAAAGTTTAATAGTGACAATGAGTGCTCGGTATAGCTCGGATCAGAAATATGAACTAGAATGATTTTGCTTTACATTATTTGAGAGGCATATAAAAAATATGTATTTGCTTTAATTTTATTGATATAATAAAACTGTGCAAATACTATAAATATAATTTAATATTTTTCCTCAAACAGGTATCATTATCGTGTTTTCACTAAAATTTATGTTTTTTTTTCACTTGCTCCGATACACTCATCAATACCATTATTATATTTCAATAACTTCAAAGGTTGTTGATTTTTTTAAATTTAGTTGTTGATTGACTAATTGTAAAGCTACTTAAAATAAACTACTGAAACATTATTAATTTTTTATAAAAATGTCCTAATTCACAAATTTTCTTATTTATTAATAAACAATTAATTACGTCCAACATATTAAAATGTCTTATTTTACTGCCTTTCTCTGTGCCTAGGGCATCCAAATACCCACCAAAATTAATTACCCGGTTCTCGAGACTGACTCGGAGTTCAAATTTACAAATATTATATATCTTGGATTTTGAATTTTTTCTTGAATTTTAATCATAAGTCATTTTACCTTTTTGATCACTACCTACTCTGTATGCAGCTATGATTTTAACGGCATTTTTGGAAGCACCGAATATCGTTGTCTGGAAGGATTAAACTAATCTCTAAATCAGTTTTGCAAAATAAAAAAACAAACAAAAATTTTGCTTCTTTAAAATCGTGTAACATATGTTTAATTAAAAAAAATTAAACAATATATTGAAATGAAAAAACCGGGTACTTGTTCAAAATTACCCGGTTCTCGATTCCTTTGAAAATATGAGGATACCCGGAGACCCGGTTCCGGTTTTTACCTTGTTTGGAAGCCTTATTTGTGCTTATTACTTATACAGAAAAAAGTGTCAGATAATAATGAAAAATACTTTGCATATAAATTTGACATTCATTACAAAAGTCAACCTATAAAACATGGCGCTCTTAAAAATAATATAAAAATAGAATAAAATCCTAATCTTGTAAAAAAATTATTTTTATTGTGTTTAATTTGTTGTGCAACAATTAAGATATGTTGTCCGTAGGCTGTAGGCGTATAAGTGTATTTGTTCTGGATTCCGGACGTAAAGCTGGACCAGTGGATGCAAAGAGAGAAGCGGCGGCTTCTACGAAGTTGGGTCAGCATCCTCTTGAATGAAGTCCAGGTCGGAGAGATCTTAAAGTTCGGATGCTTTGAACTCATACGTGAAAGTTTAAGTGTGAATGTCGGTAGAAGTCTTTAAAAATGTCTCAGAAAAGTTCTTAAATTATGTGTCTTTGAGGAAGTGGTTCTCTTTTGCCAGCGTTTTCTTATTTATATACATGGCCTCCTGCACAAGATATTTTATTCTCTGCCTATTTTTAGTAAGATGACTATAAGTTTTTCCAAAACAAATTGCTATTGGCCGTTAGAAAAGAATAGGAACGACCGTTTCGAGGCAAACCCGAATGCACGCGTTATTTTCTATCTAAGCGACGGACATATTCAATACTTTTTAAATGACATATATATTGTTGAATGGTTTCTTATTTATTACGGTTAAAATTTTTATCACAAGCAGAACTGACCTTTTTATGATTTAATATCATAGGGTAGTCCCTTCAATTACTCTAAATTAAATACGCAAAAGAGTATTTTTTGGATGTGGTAATATATCTGCTATACAATGTATTTTTCCAAATTTCGTTCGTTGAAATATCCTAAACTATTTTTTTTACTAATACTTCTGTTTCTATTGTGCATTATCTTATGCATTGAGCGTTTTTGCTATGTAAAATTCAATCGCAAACCTTTTAAAGAAGTACGCGAGTTTTGAAAATCTTTTAATAAACTTAGCTATTGTTTTTATAAATTTCAATTGCGTATATTTATATTTTTGTACGCCGACTCACAATTTATAAAATAAAATAAAATACAACGAAGTAAAGTTGTAATATAACTTCGTCATTCTAGAAAAGATTTCGGTGAGAAGTTAGATTGTTTAGGTTAATGTAGGCTTATTTAACTATATGTTATATTTCGTAGAGATATTGTGAAAAAATAATGCAACTCAAGAGTGTGTTTTGAGATAAAAAAAAGTAGAATATAATAAATATATAAGAGGACAATAATACCAAATTAAATAAAATACTTTTCTGATTTTACAAGACTATTAAAATTTGTATACATTGATGGCTAAGTAATGAAGATTTTTTTTGTAGTTTTAGTTGGTATAGTTATCAATGTTGTATTATTGCAATATTATTGATTAGATATCTATGCGAATATTTTCATTAGAAACTCTTCTGGCGATTTTCGACCCAGTTGGAGGTCATGCGTGCCGAAAATGAGCTTTAATGAATTTTCGTCTGCAGCAAATCACCCAACGAATTAACATACGCAAACTAAAGCCTACGGCCATTAGCTGGCCATAGAACAAATAGGCAGTGGTGCAAACAGTCGAGGTATAAATCCATGTTAAATATGAAGCAGTATCAAAATTAATCGCCGCAGGCAAGCAGGGAGACCTAGTGTCGTTGTCGTTAATAAATAATCTCAGTTAACACCTTCAACAAACGAGAAAAAGGATTTATGCTCGATTGCCTGCAATATTTTAAACGCAAAACCCAGACTCTACCCACTGACTGTCTGGTGACTAATGAACACCCGGGATTAAGTCTAATTGTTAAAGTCGTCTGGCTATTTTCTGACTTGTGTTATAAATTGTGCCGTGGAAAAATCTATTATAGGTGTGTGTATAAAATTAGAGAATGATTTATTTTACAATTTTTTAATACATACAAATAAAAATATACTTTGCAACTAGCGTCTTTCTCAATCACTCATTTTTTTTATTTTATTTAAAACACAACTTTTGTTTTGAAAGTAATCTCGAAAGAACTACAATCTGCAAATTGAATAGCAATATTAATTTGCAGTTTGCACGGTTGTCGTTCTAGAATTTTTCTCTTTATCCTTATTGTTATATATTATACTGTTGCTGCTCTTCATGTTTTGTGCATTACTTATTATTTCGTTTTTTGCGAGCCAGCTTTTATTAAAAACAGCGAACAAGTAAAAAGTTTCAATAATAAGCCTTCTCTCTATGAAAATCTAAAACGGTATACGAATCTTCCTCCCGTTCGTTCGGAGAGCAGAATAATTAGTACGTTTAAGAACTCGAATAGCAATTTCGCGCTGCTTTGAACACGGCAATTAATATTAAAGAGCAAAGAATATATACATTATTATATAAAATTGTATAATTTTATATAAATATACACGCTGGTTAAGTTGAAAATTACACGTGCAAATTTATAACTTGATACTGGATTTATTTAACTAACCTTTCCGTCTGTTTTATTCTGAATGGTAAAAATGCAATTTTTCTTTATTTATTTTTCATGTAAAATCACATCAAGAGAGTATTTATTTTTAATTATTTTTATTAGTTGATTTTTTTCATCAATGCTGAAAGAAAACTGCTCAGTCGTGTACTACTATACAAAATTAAGAGACTGTCCTTAGATAAATTCGAAAAAAAATGCTACTGCACTACAATAATGGCGTCTGATACTGATTGCAATATTGCAAGATAATCTCTTAAAAGTCCAAGCATGACGACTCTTTAAATGCCAAATCAGAGCTACAAAAACTCAATCAATCCATGCTACATTTACACTAAGCAAAGATACTTGTCCTCTTGAATCCCTTAACGGGAAATGGATACCATAAAGAAGCTCCGCTAAATATCTTAAAATCCATCTCTACAAAGAAAAAAATTGTCACTTTAACTTTGCAGGCTGTTCTGACTAACTCTAAATTCAGGCTTATCATTCGAAAGTAATTTAATAATATATAACTCATAAATCCAGCGTGATTTTATGGAGCTCAGATTTGGGGTGTGAATTCAGTATATTACTTGCAGATCTCAATTCTTTATGAATATGGGCTTGCTATAACCAAATGCCTTTCAGTGTAAAGAAATGTCACACAATCTCATTTTCAAGTTCGTCGATGCTGATAAAATATTTGTACCATCTAGACAGGTTTTTTTCAGGTTACTAGTGGACATCATATACACAGATTTTAAAAAGGCATTTGATAAAGTTTATCATGCTTTACTTGTAAAAAAAATATCTAATTTTGGGTTTTCTGAAGGTTTTATAAACCTGTAATTAAATTACTTGACCAATAGATATCATTTCGTCAAATATAAAAACTCTTTTTCAGAACGATATAAGACCTCTACTGGAGTACCTTAAGGATCCAACTTGGGTCCATTGCTGTTTCTATTGTTCATTAATGACATAGAAACAGCAATGCCTCATACATTTTTTTTATTATATGCAGATGACTTGAACATTTTCAAGAAAGTGCAGTCGAGGTGAAGATTCTCATATGTTCAATATAGTACTTTAAATTTGTAGTGTGGTATCATTATTATCTGTACTACTTTCAAATATTTTTTCCTTTACTTCGGAAATGAAGTTTTCAAAATTATATTTCCACACTATACTGCTTCGAAATGCGATCTATCTATTGTCCAAATAGATAGATTGCATTTAATTAAAAAAAATATATCAGTTTACTTAAAACAAAACTGTGTATATGTAATATCGACAAAAAAAAATAATTCAATAATTCCATTAGTAGTTTATTTTTGGATACTAAGTGTTTTTATTATTTTTTTATAAATTAATATTATTTAAACTAATTTTAAGTAAAGAAAGAGTAAAACAAACTGATACATTTTTATTATTTAGACGAATTTTAGATTATTAAAAAAAAATTATTACTATATAAATAGCTTTTAATAAAATAATAAATAACAATAAAATATATTATATATTAAATAAATATTTGTTCACGATATCTTAACTTACCCTATTTTATAGTAATATATTATCAGTGTATTATATTTTCTATTGAATTCTATGGAAACACTAGGGTGAAACAGGCGGGTGGTTTAATGGAATTAATTGACGTGTGATATAGCTCATATGCGTCGCTTCAAGTTAACTTATCTGAAAAGTTCAAATACCCGACCGGCGCTTAATATCGGCGTTTGACTTAAGGAAAACCCGTTTTCGAAGTTGATAGACCGAGTTTATTATTGGCAGGGCCGTATTGGTTGAGCATATGCGAATAGCTTAATGAACGTCTGACTTGACTAATAATATAAATAATATTAATATTCACGTTTATACATCGAATTTAAATACGAGGAATATTCAGAAAAAAAAACAAAGCTAGTTTGAATTAAAGAGTTTTTTTTTTAATTTCATTACTTGCGCTTAAACACCTTAAGTTGAGAGTGTTGCGAAGGTTATGTTCTATCAAGCTCAGTATTATTTCTAAATAATTTATCGATAAATATAGCAAATCGTGAATCCTCATTTAGAATTTTCATAAACAGTTTTTATTACATAAAATTAAATTTCTACGAATATTTTTAAAAGGTTTACAATTACTGCCCTTTTTATAAACCTGCATTAGTAAAGACTGGTGTATGGCTAATATGCATACTTCTTGGAAAGTTTTAATAGGGGTCTGGGAATGTCAAAAAATTGTTAAGAAATTTGTAACAATCGAACTCGTCTTATTTTTGCTCAAGTAATAAAAAAAGACACTCAGATAAGAAACATTCCTGAAAATATTCGTGCAAGATGTTTAAAAGTTTTTACTTATTTTGACAGGTTTTAACAATTTATATTAAATGATTCCCAAAAATTTCACTTAACACATATTTCAATTAACGATATTTTTTAGGGTCAATGATGGTCGAGAAAAAGATAGTGTATAAAAAGTCACTGTATTATTTTTGTCACAAGTAACAATCTCGAAAATAGATCAATTAAATATATAATTTTTTTCTCGAGTCGGTGCACATAATTAACATGATCGCTTAAAATTAAATCAGAATAAATTAATGGATTTTATAAAATTAATCAGGAACTGAAAAAACAATTTCCCTGTGTAATTACAAATACCAGTAACGCCCCTCTAAGCGACCGACCAATAACATTAAATATCAAATAATGATCACTGAGATGAGCAATAAAATTTTACGGATATCTTCATGTTGGTTTTACAGTGTTCTGAAATCACATGGTTATAAAGCCGTACTTAAAAAAGATGTCATTTACTTTTGCTTCACCTTTTCTTAATTGCATACCAAATTATTAGATCCATCAAAAAGTTATTTATATTATATTAATTATAAACATTATAATTAACCGGGGTTTTTTAGCTACAATTATTAAATAAATAATTTAAAAAAATATTCATTATTAAATAAAAGAGTAATAAGAGTACATCTATTTTCTTAATATTTATTAACTAAATTGTATTATATTAATATTATTATAGTTTATTTAAAAATACACACTAGACACATGCGTCAAAATTTGTTTGGTTAATGAGAATAATAACAATTTCAACTACCTTATGTATTTCACATTGTCAAAACTACATCTGCTTGAAAATCAATACGGTCAGTTTAGTATTTATAAATATACTCTTATATAAAACCTGATACGAATAATAAAATAAATGTATTATATATTAATCACGGTGAAAAACATAAATTTAATATATTTTAATCAAGATTTTCTTTCTGTGCGTCAGAAACTCGTTTCCAGGTATTGAACTTGTAACTATGTTGAAAAATAAATATAAATGTATGTATTTCAAATTTAATACCTTGATTAAATGCTGCAAAAATTACTTAAAATATTACTTGCATAAGCTTTAACTAAAATTGAGTGAAAATAATTGTTTTAAATTTATTATTAAGAAACTATGATATTAAGACGACTTACTGTCTAATATTAAATATTGATATATTTTTGACATTTACGTTATCAAGTATTAAATAAAAATTATAATTTAACTAGTAAAACATATATTTGTTTTAACTTAATTCTTACTTTAAAGCATTCAGAACTGATCTGTATTTGTGTATTTATTACAACGGTTTTAATAGTTAACATTTAAGCAACACATTTTATTATTCTTTTTCTCTGTTTTCGATGATATCGAAATATGTTTGCGCAAAATTAAACCGTTTTGTGATTTAAGACTCCAATAAGGTCTCTACCCCAACAACAAAATAAAATGTTTCTCTCTGGTAAGACCAGAAAACTTTTTCGCCTTCTTCTTGCCACATTTTTGCTACTCCGGTCGCTCGATTTATCGATTTTGTTTCGAGTTTCCGCGGAAAACTTACCGATCAAATTAACAATTTGCAGGTTGTAAATAACTGGCGTGCATAAATATTCTTGTTTTAATCAATTTAGTTTCGAGACCGGTTGGTTTGGTGCAAGAGTAGTGAATTTTCTCGCTTAGATAATATTTTTTAGTGTATAAAACGTCGATCGATTTTTGTATTGCAACAGTTGTTAACATGTTTCCAATTAAGGTATTACTATTGATAGATTTCATTTTGGTAATAGGATTAGCAAAAGGTATATATCTAATATTTTTTATATATTTTTTTCACTGTGACTGACTTAAGATTATCCTAAAAGTTACTAGGGCAAATCTAAGTAATATAAGCAACCATAATGTAAATATATTTGTAAATTTTATAATATTTTTCTTGATATGGTGCTTATTTTTTTTTTAATTTCACATAGTTTTGAAAATTTTTTATAATTATATATCAAATATGCATTATAATTATTATAATTAATGATGTCATTGATGTGATTTATTTAAATGTTTTAAAAAGGCCAACATGATATCTATGAAGAGCTATACGAAATACTCGACTTACAAGCGATTCTTGAGCTTAAAGAAAATGATTACATAGACAATTCTGATATAAAAGAAATGCCAGAAGAGAGTCAAGATCAAATTAAAATTGCTGGTGGTGGTAGTGCTGCTATCACGGACAACCCTTATTTGATACAAATAAGAGTGGCAAACTCTACCCTTTTGTGTGGAGGTTTCATATTATCGACAACCTGGGTCATGACAGCGGCAAGCTGCATTGGAATGTAATATTTATTACCTTATATATACATATAAATATTATACCGCATATTTTTAACAGTAACACAGCTGCAAGTTTAACTGTGAGGGCTGGCACTGCAGTACTTGATTCAGGCGGATCAGTATTTAACGTTTCTCAAATTGTGAAACATTCTTTATATAACGCGACAACCAACGATTACGATTTTGCTCTATTGCAATTAAGTAACAATATGACGTTCACAGATTCTATGAAAGCTATAACTATACCAAATCAAGATCAAGGATTGCCCCTTTTAGGACCAATTACTTTAGCTGGTTGGGGTGTATTATCTGTGAGTCAGATTTAAAATATTATGGTCCTAAGGAGTAATTAAAATATTTTATTTTTAAAGAATTCATCTAGTGGCTATTCTTCAAATTTGAGGAGCGTCAACGTGCCTGTAGTATCTTTAATGTTATGTAAATGGATTTATGGTACTACAGCCACATTTAGCGATAGAGTCTTCTGTGGTGGTAAACTTATATTCGGAGGAAAAGGAGCATGTTTGGTACTAAATTAATCTACTTTGAATTTATTTATATAAAACTTTATATAAATTATATAAAAATATTACAGGGTGATTATGGAGGTCCAGCTGTTTACAAAAACGTGGCAGTTGGAATTACATCGGCCATTGCTACATGTGGAAACCCTTCACATCCTTCAGTGTTTTCACAAATTTCAGCTGTAACCACTTGGGTTAAAGGAGTAGCTGGAATATAATGCTTACAAATAAATACTACAAAAACTGCTAGTGCAACGGATTGATAGAATACTGTATATAATGCGTGGTGATGACAATAAATTACATTATTTTTAACCCATTTTTTATTTAAATTAAGTCTGCATATACATATGTATGGATGTTTCATTCGAGGTGCTCAGTTGGGTTGCGCGCATTGTTTCTAAATTCGTTTTAGATCGACAGAAATTCGAGTTGCCAGTAAACAGCGAATTACTGCGACAATTTCATTGAAATAAAGCGGTAAAAACCTTCTGCGGCTCGCTTTGGGAGTGTCGAAGTGGAAATTGACAATTTAAGTATAATTGAGTTTTTGCAATGTGTATTAAAAAAAATCATATACTAGGGTTTTTCTTACATTTTCGTGTTTTCGTACATTGATAACTTTCTATACATCGGGGAAAATATTTGTTCTTAACGAAATATTATAAATTATTAAAAGTGAATGAGCGATAATGTTCTGCCTTTCACTAGGATGTATAAATATACTGCTTAAGTCTAAGTTTAAATTATTAATAAATAAGTTTTTACCTGCCTACAATTTATACTAGTTTAACTTCATAAAAACATAATAGTTTTGTTATAGTACCGAAAAATATAATTTAAATTCATAAATTATACATTGCTACTTGAAAAAGTTAATACATTTTCTAATGATCAAACATAGTGGTTCATATCCAGATCATTCAACAGTGGTGTATTTCAATTATATTTATGAAACATAGATAAACGTTGTCAAAGCCTCTTTAAAAAAAAGAGGACACTATCGTAAATTATTTGCTGATACCTGAATTCCAAGCTCAAGTATAATAAAAACATTTTGGAATTTTTACTTTAAGCGCTTGCTGCTATTGCGGCTCTAAAACTGATATTTAATAACAAGAGAGCGGTTGGTACGAACGAAATTTTTTTTAACATGCAAACAATTTAACATATGATTGCTCGGGGTGGAGTAACACCGGTAATACTATTATTGTTAATTTAAAGTCTTTTCTTGAACGTCAAGTGTATTTACAAAAATTATCGTTTTTTCAAAATGTTTTTGTAATTAAAGAAAATATTTCATGATTTTCATTTCCAAATCCTTAGTTAGATGTCAAGTTTTTTCATAAATATTTAAATATTTTTAAACATCATTAAATTAATTTGTTCATTTCCCTTAATTTTTTCATTTTGTTTATTGAAATGCTGAGTGATAGCTGATACAAACATGAATTATTTAACCAATCTATATTTAAAAATTCATTAAAATTATTCTTTTTTCATTCAAAAAGGGCCTTATTTCTTTCAATAAAATGACAAACAGATCAAGAACTTGACCGCAACTGAGCAATCGAACCATGTTGTATGTTAAAATCCTTGAATACTGGCACTCAATTTCCTCTAATAATTGTGCAAATTGTCATTTATTAAGACCTCTTGCGTTTATAAAGTTGATGACTTTTATTACATATAAAATTATAGAGAAAAATATTTTTAAAACTTGCTTCGCATATAGAACTTGCTTAGGATGAAATTTAATCAGAGAATGTGTAATATTTTGCTTTAAATAATAGATATAACCAATTTTTTTCTCCAACATATTGAGTGCAACGTCTGTTGTTACAGATACAATTTTTTTGTAAGTTAATATCCATTTCTTTAAATGCAATATCGAATTCTTTAAAAATATCAAGATCGGTAAACATCCCTTTCAACGTTATTAGTTTCAATAGCTCTTTTTTTATTATGTGGCCTGATTTATATTAAGCAAAAACTGGTAATTGTGCATAACCATTCTAAAGCAATTAAATACTCTTATCTAAAGCAATTGAATACATTTCTGTATAATTTAAGTCGTTATGTATTTGCGAACCAATATTTCTTTCTTATTCTATTACTATCTTTAATTGCATTGCGACTTATTGGTTACTCATTTATACGCTTCATAATCAAGTCTTTAAAATCTGCAAACTGTATAACTTGAAAACTAGTAGCTGTAATGTTATTTTTTGGAATCAAAAAAGTTTTTAAAACACTGGTTTGTGAATATTTTTTTTTTTTAAAAAAAATGTTCTGTTTCCTTTATTTATTATTTTTGACTGTTCTCTCTTTTATGATATAACAAATAAGTTAATAAAAATTAACGCATGGGTCATTTAAAAAACCTGTGTGGGTCAGTGTCTGACCCGCGAGTCATAGGTTCGCTATCACTGCTCTAGGGGGAGCTTCCTACATGCTATTTTATTCAATTGTCTAGTTGCTTGTAAAAGGAGAAATACAGAAATACATACATATATATTATAAAAAAAAATTGTCCAAATAGACAGAGTACATATCATTAATAAAAATATATCAGTTGTGTATATGCAATATCGATAAAAAATATTAATTTCAATAATAATTCTTTTTTGAGAACTAAGTGTTTTTCTTATTTTTTTATAAATAAATATTATTTAAATGAATTTTAGATTAATAAAAAAAATGATACCTATATAAATAGCTTTTAATAAAATAATATATAGCAATAAAATACAATATACTGTACATAAATATATATTGAAATATTAAATAAACATTTGTTTACGATATCTTAACTTACCCTATTTAATAGTTATATATTATTAGTGTATTATATTTTCGGCGGATAGTTTAATGGAATTTATGGACGTGAGATATAGCTCATATGCGTCGCTTCAAGTTAACTTATCTGAGAAGTTCAAATACCTGACCGGCTCTTAATATCAGCGTTTGACTTAAGGAAAACCCGTTTTCGAAGTTGATAGACTGAGTTTATTATTGACAGAGCCGTATTGGTTGAGCATATGCGAATAGCTTAATGAACGTCTGACTTGACTAATATAAATAATATTAATATTCACGTTTATACATCGAATTTAAATACGAGGAATATTCAGAAAAAAAAATACATAGCTAGTTTAAATTAAAGAGATTTTTTACTTAGTAGCTGATATATAACGCTGATATTTATTTTGATTTTTTACTTGGTAGCTGACAGTTGTAATAAATATACATATCCAGATCACTTTCGAATGATTTATAGTAAGTTTTAAGTGAAATAAAATCTTGATTAAAATATATTAAATTTATGTTTTTCACCGTGATTAATATATAATACATTTATTTTATTATTCGTATCAGGTTTTATATAACAGTATATTTATAAAAACTAAATCAACCGTATTGATTTTCAAGCAGATGTAGTTTTAACAATGTGAAAAACATAAGGTAGTTGAAATTATTAATATTCACATAAATTAAACATTTTTTGATGCATGTGTCTAGTGTGTATTTTTAAATAAACAATAAATAATATTAACATAATACATTATTAAGAAAATAGATGTACTTTTATAACTCTTTTATTTATTATTAAATAATTATTTTAATTATATATTAAATAATTGTAACTGAAAAACACCGGTTAATTATTATGTTTATAATTTATATTATATAAATAACTTTTTGAATTCCGCAATGGTAGCAAGCATTTAGAGTAAAAATTCCAAAATGTTTTTGTTATACTTGAGCTTAGAATTCAGGTATCAGCAAATACGTTAGTGTCCTTTTTTTTAAAGAGGCTATGACAACATTTATCTATGTTTCATAAATATAATTGAAATACACCACTGTTGAATGATCTGGATATGAACCACTATGTTCGATCATTAGAAAATTAATTTACTTTTTTAAGAAGCAATGTATAATTTATGAATTTAAATTATATTTTTCGGTATTATAACAAAACTAGTATGTTTTTTATGTAATTTAACTAGTATAAATTGTAAGCAGGTAAAAACTTATTTATTAAATAAAAAAACTTAGACTTAAGCAGTATATTTATACATCCTAGTGAAATGCATAACATTATCTTTCATTCACTTTTATTTATTTATAATATTTCGTTAAGAACAAACATTTTCTTAAGTGTATAGAAAATTATCAATGTACGAAAACACGAAAATGAACGAAAAGCCGAAATATATGATTTTTTTTAATACACATGGCATTAACTCAATTATACTTAAATTGTCAATTTCCACTTTGACATTCCCAAAGCGAGCCGTAGAAGGTTTTTACCGCTTTATTTCAATGAAACTGTCGTAGTAATTCGCTGTTTAATGGCAACTCGAATTTCTGTCGATCTAAAACGACTTTAGAAACAACTGAGCACCTCGAATGAAACATCTTAACATATATATATGCAGACTTAATTTAAATAAAAAAAATAGTTACCAAAAAAATTATTTATTCTTATCACCAAGCATTATATATAGTATTCAATTAATCCGTTGTACTAGCAATTTTTGTAGTATTTATTTGTAAGCATTATATTCCAGTTACTCCTTTAACCCAAGTGGTTACAGCTGAAATTTGTGAAAACACTGAAGGATGTGAAGGGTTTCCACATGTGACAAGGGCCGACATAATTCCAACTGCAACGTTTTTATAAACAGCTGGACCTCCATAATCACCCTGTAATATTTTTAAATAATTTATATAAAGTTTTATATAAATAAATTCAAAGTTGATTAATGTAGTACCAAACATGCTCCTTTTCCTCCGAATATTAGTTTACCACCACAGAAGACTCTATCGCTCAATGTGGCTGTAGTACCATAAATCCATCTACATAACAATAACGATACTACAGGCACGTTGACGCTCCTCAAATTTAAAGAATAGGCAGTGGATGATTCCTTTTACAAAATCAAATATTTTAATTCATCTTTAGGAGTATAATATTTCAAATCTGACTCACAGATACTACACCCCAACCAGCTAAAGTAATTGGTCCTAAAAGGGGCAATCCTTGATCTTGATTTGGTATTGTTATAGCTTTCATAGAATCTGTGAACGTCATATTGCTACTTAATTGCAATAGAGCAAAATCGTAATCGTTGGTTGTCACGTTATATGAAGAATGCTTCACAATTTGAGAAACGTTAAATACTGATCCGCCTGAATCAAGTAATGCAGTGCCAGCCCTCACAGTTAAACTTGCAGCTGTGTTACTGTTAAACATTTTCCGTATAATATTTATATATATATATATATATATATATATATATATATATATATATATATATATATATATATATATATATATATATATATATATATATAAATAAAATAATAAATATTACTTTACAATGCAGCTTGCTGCTGTCATGACCCAGGTTGTCGATAATATGAAACCTCCGCACAAAAGGGTAGAGTTTGTCACTCTTATTTGTACCAAATAAGGGTTGTCCGTGATAGCAGCACTACCACCACCAGCAATTTTAATTAGATCTTGACTCTCTTCTGGCATTTCTTTTATATCAGAATTGTCTATGTAATCATTTTCTTTAAGCTCAAGAATCGCTTGTAAGTCGAGTATTTCGTATAGCTCTTCATAGATATCATGTTGGCCTTTTCAAAACATTTTAATAAATCACATCAATGACATTATAAATTATAATAATTATAATACATATTTGATATTTAATTATAAATAATTTTCAAAACTATGTGAAATTAAAAAAAAATAAGCACCATATCAAAAAAAATATTATTATATTTACAATTATATTTACATTGTGGTTGCTTACATTACTTAAATTTTCCCTAGTAACTTTTAAGATAATCCAAAATTTTAATGTGAGTCAGTCACAGCGGGAAACATATACGAAAAAATATTAAATATATACCTTTTGCTAATCCTATTACCAAAATGAGACATATGAGTGGTAATTCCTTAATGGGTAACATGTTAGCAACTGTTGCAATACAAAAATCGATCGACGTTTTATACACTAAAAAATATTATCTAATTGATAAAATTCACTTATTTTGCACCAAACCAACCGGTCTCGAAACCAAATTGATTAAAACGAAAATATTTATGCATGCCAGTTATTTACAACGTGCAAATTGTTAATTTGATTGGTACGTTTTCCGCGAAAACTCGAAACAAAATCGATAAATTGAGCGACCGGAGTAGCAAAAATGTGGCAAGAAGTCGGCGAACAAGTTGTCTGGTCATATCAGAAAGAAACATTTTATTTTGTTGTTGGGGTAGCGTTTGACTTAAGAAAAACCCGTTTTCGAAGTTGATAGACTGAGTTTATTATTGGCAGGGCCGTATTAGTTGAGCATATGCAAATAGTTTAATGAGCGTCTGACTTGACTAATATTATAAATATTAACAATATTCACGTTTATATATTATGTCAAATTTTAATACAAAAAATATTTAAAAAAATAATACAAAATTGATGAGATGTTTTACCTGGTAACTGATATATAACACTAATATTTTTGCTAAGTTTTGCGAGCTCAATAGGCCTTAAACGCCATTTTAAAATTAAAATATTAGATGATTTAATAGTACCTATGACTTTAACCTAGTCTCGATTTCACTATAGTACACTGCGGGGGCTGAAGCTTGGTCTGACCTCCTACCTGGGTTGTCTTATACATACACTGCCTACTGAATAATTAAAGGATACGGATAACATATTAGTAAACTTTTGCATATACTCCTTTTGAAGGAAATAGCAATGTTGAAACAGTTAAAAAAACACTAATTTATTTTAATTTTATTCTCTCAATAAGAGCAAATTTCATTACCTGCACTTTAACACCCTAAGTTGACAGTGTTGCGATTGTTTTTTTCTATTAAGCTTAGAACAACCACAACTGGTGCTTGTTTTTGAGAATTAATATTAAATATTTTATCGAGAAATATAGCAAATCGTGAATCCTCATTTAGAATTTTTATAAAGCATTTTTTATTACATAAAATTAAATTTCTGCAAATATTTTTAAAAGGTTTAAAATTACTGTAATTTTTATAAACCTGAATTAGTAAAGACTTGTTGATGGATAATGTGCATACTTCTTGAAAGGTTTTAATAGGGGTCTAGGAATGAGAAAAAATTGTTAAGAAATTTGTAACAAACATTCGAACTATTTTTGCTCAAGTAATAAAAAAAAGACACTCAGATAAGAAGCCTTTCTTAAAATGTTCGTGCAAGATTTTTGAAAATATGCATACTTTGTCGGAAGGTATTTAAATGACCGACATTTTTTTTGCGAATTTCTATTATAACAACCGGGCGTTGGTTTATCTTTGCTTAGGTGATCTAAGAACCCGCTCCGATAAGAATAAATTATGCATGGGAATTGGCGGAATTTAAAACGATTTATTTTTTGAAAATCCAAAAAGGTTTTTATGTTGTCATATTGTCAGCCTAAAGGGCTATATGATTAAAAAAAAAAGTAACGTCCCTCTAGGCAACCGACTAATAACATTTATTATCAAGTAATGATCACGCGTTAAACGATGTAATTGTATGATATATTGACACAATGGTGATTATTTGCTCAATGTCGGTTTTTACGGGTTCATGCGAAACTAAGATGAACCAACAAATTTGACGGATATCTTCATGTTGGTTTTACAGTGTTTTGAAATCACATGGTTTTAAAACCGTATTTAAAAATATGTCATTAACTTGTGCTTTACCTTTTCTTATGTGGATACCAAATTATTAGATCCGTCAAAACGTTGTTTATATTAATTAACCGGTGTTTTTCAGTTACAATTATTTAATAAATAATTAAAACAATTATTCATTATTAAATAAATAAGTTATAAGAGCTACATCTATTTTCTTAATTAATTAATAATAATTAAACTGTATTATATTGATATTATTATAGTTTATTTAAAAATACACAATAGATACATGTGTTAAAATATGTTTAGTTTATGTGAATAATAATAATTCCAACTACCTCATGTATTTCACATTGCGCTTAAAATCAATACGGTCAGTTTAGTATTTATAAATATACTCTTATATACAACCTGATACGAATAATAAAATAAATGTATATTAATCACGGTGAAAAACATACATTTAATATATTTTAATCAAGATTTTCTTTCTGTACGTCAGAAACTTGTTTCCACGTTCTATGTAATACTTGTAACTATGTTGAAAAATAAATTCTAAATTTAATATCTTCATTTAATTTTGCAGAAATATATTGATAACAAGGAATAATAATACTAACTTACTAACTAACTAAAATCGATGTGGTATAAAGCTTGTTTTAAATTTTATAATAGGAAACAATGATATTAAGACGCCTAAGCTCTAATATTAAATATTGATATATTTCTTACATTTACATAAACATTAAATAAAAATCATAATTTAATCAGTAAAACATATTTTTAATTTTACTTAATACTTACTCTAAACCTTAAATACATGATTTTTCCAGATTCAAAAATAAAAAATATTTTAATACCAAAATTGGGCTAAAAATTAAAAAAATATTCAGGCTTATTTGTAAATTATATTTATAAAAGAATGCTTGTTGTAAATATGCAACATAATGCGAAACGCAAACAAAATATATTAAAATTAAGAACATACAAGAAATATTTACAAGTGGAAATTTTTAAAGCAATTTTTCTTATTATTAAAACATAAGACCACACCACATTTTTCACACATTGTTTGTGAAATTCAATTGAATTTCGGCATTTTTCAACTGTTCCTCTTGGTCAATATGGGCCAGTGTCTATAAAACTGTTTTGTTATTTTATGCAACTATTACAAAAAATAGAAATCAAAAATAAATAAACAATGGTAGACTAACCTTTTTGGAGTATATAAATTAATTTTATTTCGTTTTATATCCACTAGCACTAATAAAAAAAAAATTGAAATTCCAAAAAAAGTGACACATCTGCACCCAACGATTTTTTTTAAATGGAATTATCGCGTGTACAGATACATCTATCAGAATAATTTGAAAACACAATGGCTCGGCGTTTGTTACACATATGTAACACTATGCAATATGCTCCTTTATTTAATGTAGACTTTTAAGCGCTTAAATAATTTATTGCGGATTTGCAACACCACGCAATTAAGGGTTAAAGCATTCGACACGGATCTGGATTTGTATTTTTTTACAATGGTTTTAATAGTTTTATTATTCTTCACAATTTATTATTCTTTTTCTCTGTTTTCGATGATATCGAAACATGTCTGCGCAAAATAAAACCGTTTTAAATGTAAAAGTCCAATAAAGTCTCTACCCCAACAACAAAATTAAATGTTTCTTTCTGATATTTTGATGTCCAGAAAAGTTTTTCGCCTACTACTTACCACATTTTTGCTACTTCGGTCGCTCAATTTATCAATTTTGTTTCGAGTTTTCGCGGAAAACTTACCGATCAAATTAACAATTTGCACGTTATAAATAACTAGCGTGAATACCTATTCCCGTTTTATTCAATTTGGTTTCGAAACCGGTTGGTTTGGTGCAAAAGTAGTGAATTTTATCGTTTAGATAATATTTTTTTTGTGTATAAAACGTCGATCGATTTTTGTATTGCAACAGTAGCTAACATGTTACCCATTAAGGTATTACCACTCATATGTCTCATTTTGGTAATAGGATTAGCAAAAGGTATATATTTAATATTTTTTCGTATATGTTTTCCGCTGTGACTGACTCACATAAGAACTAAGGATTATCTTAAAAGTAATTAGGGAAAATCTAAGTTATATAAGCAACCATAATGTAAATATAATTGTGAATTTTATAATATTTTTCTTGATATGGTGCTAATTTAATTTTTAATTTCACATAGTTTTGAAAATTATTTATAATTATATATCAAATATGCATTATAATTATTATAATTTATGATGTCATTGATGTGATTTATTTAAATGTTTTAAAAAGGCCAACATGATATCTATGAAGAGCTATACGAAATACTCGACTTACAAGCGATTCTTGAGCTTAAAGAAAATGATTACATAGACAATTCTGATATAAAAGATATGCCAGAAGAGAGTCAAAATCTAATTAAAATTGCTGGTGGCGGTAGTGCTGCTATCACGGACAACGCTTATTTGGTACAAATAAGAGTGGCAAACTCTACCCTTTTGTGCGGAGGTTTCATATTATCAACAACCTGGGTCATGACAGCGGCAAGCTGCATTGTAAAGTAATATTTTTATCTTACATATATATATATATATAAAAATATTATACCGAAAATGTTCAACAGTAACACGGCTGCAAGTTTAACTGTGAGGGCTGGCACTGCAGTACTTGATTCGGGCGGATCAGTATTTAACGTTTCTCAAATTGTAAAGCATTCTTTATATAACGTGACAACCAACGATTATGATTTTGCTCTATTGCAATTAAGTAGCAATATGACGTTCACAGATTCTATGAAAGCTATAACAATACCAAATCAAGATCAAGGATTGCCCCTTTTAGGACCAATTACTTTAGCTGGTTGGGGTGTAGTATCTGTGAGTTAGATTTGAAATAATATGGTCTTAAAGTTGAATTTAAATATTTGTATGTATAAAAGGATTCATCCAGTGCCTATTCTTTAAATTTGAGGAGCGTCAACGTGCCTGTAGTATCGTTAATGTTATGTAGATGGCTTTATGGTACTACAGCCACATTGAGCGATAGAGTCTTCTGTGGTGGTAAACTAATATTCGGAGGAAAAGGGGCATGTTTGGTACTAAATTAATCTAATTTGAATTTATTCATATAAAACTTTATATAAATCATATACAAATATTACAGGGTGATTATGGAAGTCCAGCTGTTTATAAAAACGTGGCAGTTGGAATTATATCGGCCATTGCCACATGTGGAAACCCTTCACATCCATCAGTGCTTTCACAAATTTCAACGGTAACCACTTGGGTTAAAGTAGTAGCTGGAATATAAAGCTTACAAATAAATACTAAAAAAATAGCTAGTACAACGGATTAATTGAATACTGTATATAATGCGTGGTGATGAGAATAAATCAAATTATTTTTAACCTATTTTTTATTTAAATTAATTTTGCATATACATATGTATATGCAAATTTAATTTATTATTCGAGGTGCTTAGTTGGATTGCGCGCATTGTTGCCAGTAATCAACGAATTACTGCAAAACTGCAAAATTCGAAGCAAAAGGAGTACCATATACGGTCATAACTCGTAATTCTTTAATTCGATAATTGGTCGTTTGATTATATATAGTATATATAGTACACACTTTGAGTTTAAAAATGTATAATATATTCTGTAAATCTACAATATATACAGCCGCGATTCTCTGTTCTTTAACGTTGCGACCAGGATGCCAACGCTCAAATAATTTAATGTACAATCCAGCTAGCTCCTTAACGAACTTGCAAGGATGTTTTCATTGACAGATGATGTGGGATAAAGCATATGTTATTAATGCGTGCGGCACTATCAGAAAGTATAAATATGTTATAGCAATAGGTATACATATTAATGTATGTTTGTATATGAGCAGATTTGTAGTCTAAAATTACTATAATAACGCTTTCTATTGTAGAATTTTTTTAAATCAAAAATTTTATATTTTTAATAAATTAATTGAAAAAGCTTTTTAACACCTAAAAATATTAAATTGTAAAGTTATAGAATCATAAATATAAGCATACCAATAAGTTACAAATATTCATATCAAATATTAAAAAAATATTTAATTATAAATGTTTTTAGTTAATTTAGAAGTATTGAAAATATGGCTAAAAAAATGTTTTAGAAAAGTATTTACTATTAAAAATAAGTGCTAAAGGTTGTTCAAAAAAATAATTTGGCTTCAATAAACAAAAAATCTTTAAATAGTTTTAAAATGTGATAATTGGACTTATTGGTTTTATTTTTTTATTATTATTGAGCGCTCCCACTCGCTACGAGGGTCGAGCGTAAGCCCTTACCTATCTGTCCATTAGCGACCCTTTTGCAACAGTAAAACGCTAAGCTTCTTATTTGAGACTGTGATATACTTAAGGCTTAATATTTTTGGCCAGTTTATTTTCACTACGAAAACATCAGACAATGATCACTGATACTCTATTAATAAAATATCGGGTAAAATAAGAAAAAGAAAATAGTTTAATTCGTTTCAAAAATATTTGAAGCATAATTTTAAATACACAAGAAAATAAATCAAAACACGTCATTCTGTAGATTTTTTGTATAACCTTGTTTTCTTTTTTTTGACATCTTCAATGGGTGAAAAATATAAATCGTAGCAATTTACATAGCGAATATTTGAATAGTGTTAAAAACGCTATTTTGATCACGAAGAGGTCCATGTCGTTTTACATGGTATTTTGAGTATGTTGGTTACAATTTAATGAATTAAAGTTTGCGTTTAAAGAAGTTAAATATCAAATGATTTTACGAAACAGAACCGCAATCTATTCCAAAGTCTTTACTCAAAAAAATTCTTAGCTGTCTATAAAAATTAAATTATAATATATCACCATAAAGTATTTGTGACTTGAAAGTAATACAAAAAGTCTCCGCCAGTTTGGTGCCGCTGGATGAATCTGTTGGGCGTGTTTTTTGTCGACCGAAACATAAATATCTCAGTCGACAACAATTTGCAAATTTCAGCAATAGCGTGCATCCACCGCGAAACGGCGCGGAAACCTATAAATCGTGCCGAACGCCCTGCGGCCGACAACCAGATATGAATTGTACGTTTAATTACCACGAAAAAAGCCGTAGACTGTGGCGAATTGCTGAATTTCTTCGTCTTTCTGTTCAAACAAGCGCGCTGGATAACTCCTAAATTGCGCTCAATTTCGCGGCTGTGAAAAAAAACTACCACCAACCAACAACAACTACCGCCATCGCACAGAAACGACTGTTTTAAAGCTATCTGTATTGCCAATAATTGTCCTGTTTATTTTTATGTGGTTTAATAAAATCGTATCGAATGGTGTTAGTGGACTTTTAGATAGAGAATAAAATCCTTAATGCTATTATTTTCATTTAGGGATGTATGTTGAATCGACGACATAAACACCTAAAGAAAATATTTGTATATTTTTTAAAAATATAACTAATAAGTTTAAATAAAATTTCTTAGTACGTAAATACTACTTCTTATTTTATATATTAATTTTCTAGTTTCGTGTCATTCGTAAAATAATAATTTTACATTTTATGAACATTTGAGACACAAGAATACTTTTAAAAATGAAGCAAATATAGTATTTGATGACTTCCGGTATTTATTTAAAATTAGCGTTAATTGCAATTTTTTAATTAATCCTAGACAAATATATCTATTTCTGGTTAAATAAATATACTTCTTAACAAAGAAAAAAAAGGTTGTTTCTATTATAGTCTCCATAACGTGAGATACTTATGTATTATTTTCTGTAATGAAAATAACAATGTTCTTCGATTTTTGGTACTTAAAAGCTAGTATGAAGTTTTATTGTAGTAGTCTTTAACTTATTAGGCGATTTTGCTTTTATCTTTCCTGTCGTAACAACCGTTTATCTTTCAACGTCTACTTTTACAAGTTGTATGCCTAAATTTTTATTTTATTAAGCACAAAACTGTAAGATAATACAACAAATTGACCGCATGATTTCGTGGTTGAACTTTTAAAAAAATAGTCAAAACGTCTTGGCTCTCATGGTGCTTTTATTGAGACAATTTGACATTTGTGTTAATGCGAAACACTTAAGCTAATGTAAGTCGTCAGCTATCTAATTTAACAGTTGTTAAGCAATTTAATTAATATGCTGTATTTCGTTGCATATTAATCGTTTCCAGTGCATTTTTTTTCATTGTCTACAAGTTTTTTAGAAATCTTACAAATAGCGATTTAGTAATTTACTAAAAAATTATTTTTTTTTTACATTTTTGTGATACGATGGTCATTTACTCTTTTTTGTTGCGTGTTTTCAGAACCTTCTTTGTTTGTATTATTAATAATTTATTTTTAGCATATAATCATTGTTTAATGCTAAGTACTACATTTACACCATTATATTCATTTTTAATTTAAATTTAGTTGAGTTTAACAAAATGCGTCGTTTACATGGTTGTCAATCACAAACTACGTGTCTAATAATGTTGACAAGTAACATGCGCATCACAGAAAGTAGTATCAATGTAATAAGTAAATCATAAACGTATCTGATTCTGAACATTGAGTGGTAATTTCTATTGAAATAGTTTTTTTATATATTTTGTATTTTTTTAGTTTTTTAATGTGCTTAACAAATATACTGATATTTTCGGTAATAGCTATGAATAGCTAGAAATATTTATCTCGGTTGATGTTTATCTATTATTTTGTATGTGTACCATTATTTTTTTTATCATAACGCATTGAATGAACTTGTTAAATCATCATAGTTAGATTTGTAATAATCAATGAATAAATATATTTATTTAGTTCCTTGCTAACACATATATAATTTCATGGTCTTTCTTCGCTATTAACGCCACTTATTTATGCTATAAATTAACGATATTATGTATTATCTATTTATACTTATAATTTAGTATCATTGTATATTTACTATCTAAATATTGTTGTATATAAATAGAAAAAAAGGTCTATGTACTTGAAAGATACCTATGCAAAAATGACAGAATATATAGCCCGCATAGTGTGTTGTATATTTTCTTGCATTATATTTATGTAAATAACACAGAGAGCAAAAATGAAAATATTGCAGTTTTAAAATATAATATACAATATAATTATTTAAAATAGCGAAAAGTTGAAAAGCTTCGTGAGGTTTTCCCATTATGTAATGTAACAGGGCGTTTAATTTCACACAACGCTGAACAGTCGCTTGGACACATTCAAATTAACACTGAACGGAAACAGTAATGACTGCTTATATGTATACACAATATACACGGAGTGAATAATAAAACAATGTGCATAAAAAATCATATAAAGTATGGTTTAAAACAAACTGCTAAATGATTTTATTTTTCAATTACTTCAAACAATTCCCATTTCAAAGTTGTATATTGACAAAGGTCCAAGATGAAGTGAAAAAAAGTTTAGCGAGAAGCGAAAGGCGAAAGTTGAACGATTTCAAGGTGTTGCAGAATAAACAGGGCGATTAAATAACTCGCAGCAACTCAAATTAATTACAAAAATTTTAAATTAACATTTCAATACGGCCGCTACGAGTTTGAAACGAGTTTTAAAGTCATCCGATACTTTGCGACGACAAGCGATATGCTTCATTATTTCACAGAACATCTAAATCTTGGATTGTTTATAATATAAAACACAATTACAAATTGGCTATGGATGGGACTAATTTGGTATCCTGGTATCTAAATATTTATAAAATAAAGTATGTTTTTCTAAATTGAAATAAAAGTCGAAATACCTTGAATTTATTATTTTATCGTATTATTTTATGATAACGCCTTTAATGTAACCATCGAAGTTTAATCAGCTAGAGATTTGGCAACACTGTAATACAAAAATTGTCGTCCCACAATTCATTGACAGTACAAAGCATTTTGGCAAAGCCATTTTTTAATATATAAATCTTTCATTGCTACATGGCAGGCGTAACTCAGTGCCAACGGGTAGTTTTATCAGTCAAATAATACTTTAATAAGAGAATCAGTGACACCTACATAATTGATTATTATTTATTATCTATATTATGATTTACAAGCAATACATTAAAAACCACATCACAATTTTTAAAAACAAAAAAAAATATGGTTGCTGCGGGGTCTTGAACCTGTGGCTCTGGCTTATTTAGTCCAGGCTTTACAGCCGTATTTACCTTTTTAATGTTATATTAATAAATGTTTGGCGACAGAATGTGACGAGCGGCCATTATACACAAATTGAACCGCTGCAGTAGTATTTTAATTATAATTATTAAACTTACATGTTTAATATTAAATATGTGTTCAGATCGGATGGTGCATGGGGCCCGCACCGGCCGTGCGAGCCAGCAAAAGAACGCTCGGTAATGAGCGTTCCCACTGCGACGGCGCCGACACGATTTTACCGTGAATTTTTGCTTTTTGATAAGTGATAATTGTTTTTGCGCTCTCCTTTTGACCAAAATTCCGTTTAAATATACTTTGATCAGCCCTATTAT
The DNA here is from genome assembly GCF_051122295.1 of Plectrocnemia conspersa. NCBI lineage: Eukaryota > Metazoa > Arthropoda > Insecta > Trichoptera > Polycentropodidae > Plectrocnemia > Plectrocnemia conspersa. The sequence goes on along the minus strand of NW_028277177.1, from coordinate 25,839,989 downwards.
ATTAAAAATCTATGGTAATATGGGTAAAAATAAATGATATTTTTAAATCGTAGTATAATATCGAAATGCAGAAAATATGTGAGATGCTATGTCTGTCTGTACTTATTCTTCCGCTTATTTTCCCCTGAGAGATGAGTTGGCTAAGTTTGTATTTTGGACTTGACCTGATACAAATTCTAAAACTTCAATATAGATTTTTTAATCACGAATAAATATCCTGAGATTACAAAAATCTATAAAAATTTAGTTGTGTTGATTAATCAGAACTATATTAATATTTAATTTACTACTTTTAAATTGATAAACACTAGTATGCATATAAAATTTGAGCCCATATTTTTCAGATAATGATAACCGGCTTATACAACTGGTCTATTATGCTGGTAATTATGTTCAACATGCATAGAAACATAGTTCATAAGCATAAACATAGTTTAACATAGAAATTTGTATTTAGTTATTATAGAATCATGTATCAAAATAAAATTGCAAATAAATTTTGAATCCACTGTCCTTGAAAAATATTTTAGGCATTAGTATTAAATCTTTGGCTATTTCATCAGTTATTGTTTTTGAGCGCGTGTCATGAAGGTGATGCATAAGTTCGCGGAGCGATGTAGTATTCCGAACATCGAGGCGTAGTGGAGTCGAGTATGCTTAGTCCAGTTTTGTGACGCGTGATATACACCGTCGTGCGCATAAGCCGTACGTTGAAAGGCAGACGTACTTCTCGATGACTGCTAGGTCCGCGGGCATTGCTCGTGGTACGCGCGTGTACTGTTTTTCTGTCTTGTGATATGTATGCATCGCTACAATTATATAAACGCATTAGGTGAATAATGATTTTTCTGTGACAAAAAAATATTTTAATTATGTATTTCAAAGTTTTACAACCTTTTTTGGCTCGCGTGCCACTTGGTAAAACATCACGCTTAATTGTACCACTTCGTATTTCGAGAAATTTGTTATTCTATTTATTAGTATTTTTAAGTATTTTTTTACAACTAATTTTTATTAAGAAAAATAACATAAAATTAAGTTAAATTATTTGTAAAAAAAAAAAAAAAATGCACCGCAGGCAATTTTTTTTTTAAAATTATCTAAAATAATAGTAAATATATGTATATTAATTTAATTAAGCACAGTAAATGTTAAAACTCTTCTGATGAAAACGAGATCATTTACACTTTTATTTTTACAAATTTACAGCAGCACCGTAGGCGAAATTTTTGTTGTGAATATAATAATATTATTGTAATTGTATTTAAAATTATTTTTGTTGACAAAATTTTTTATTTATTATCAAAAATAATAGTTATGAAAGTGTGGCTTAAGATTATAATACATTGTTATCAAGTTATAAGTTTAATTTTTAAATAAATTTTACGAAAATATAAGCACAATAATATAAGCAAAATAAATTTAATGAGATCCTTGTGCTTATTTCGAAGAACATACTTTTTTAAATTTGGTTCAAAAGATGTGAGATATACCCTTACATCTACACCTGCGTCTAATTTGTTTCGATACTTATTTTTTAAAAAAACATATAAAGAAAAAGCTCTTTCTACTAATTTTGTACTAGTGAACGGTAAAAAGAATTTGAGAGCTTTTTCAGAAAGTTCTTCATATTCTTCATGTACGTTTACCCAAAAATTAATTAGATTATTTCGTTCGAATTTTCCTTGTATAGTTTTGTGACTTGATAAATCTATTAAATTTTCTATGTATTTTATTGATAACGATGAAGCTTTTCCTAAATTTTCTGCATAGAAGGGGTTTGAAATTCAATTATTATCTTTGTTTTCAAGTCTTGGAAAATACTCCACAAAAGACGATTTTAATATTGTTAAATGAATTATTATATGTTCTCGTAAATCTTGAGACAAGCTAACCTTATTTTTAACTAAAAAAGTATGTAGAGTTTCGAATACTTCTGGTTGATTGTTTTCGATACACTGTTTCCAAAAATGTAATTTCTTAATCATACTTTCAATTTTATCTTTAACATTAAAGATCGTAATCGAGCTTTTCTAAAAAAATACATTTAGGAAAAATACAATAGTTTAAATGATATTTTTTTGACTGATTTTTTTTTACTTTTTATGTCCGCCATTACTGATTATTTTTCGCGTACCACCAACTACCCACTCGCGTACCACCGGTGGTACGCGTATCACAGGTTAGGAACCGCTGATGTATTTTATTAGTACGATTACAAATATATTGAATAAGAATATCAATATTTTGTATACTAGTATAGCAGTAATGTATCTATAAGAATCATTACTTACATTTGTGTACCAGGTATCAATATTATAAATAGAATTATGTGTGAACAGTAGCTACACATATTTTTTATTTATTCAATTTATAATGTTGACTTTTCAGCTAAAGAATCTCAATTTAATTTTTCATTATTTCTACTGCACATTCCCCGATTTTCAAATACACAACTCTTGTTCACCCGTCACTTTTGACACGTTATACATTTTTCACCTGTATTTTGCATGCTTCAAACCACTTAACTTCACATTGATGTGTGTGTGTGTGTGTGTGTGTATAGATTTTTACATTCATTGTATCAATGAGTTAAATCGCGAAAGCGTCGTTGCTAAAATAGACCACTGCTGAATAATTAACGAAAAAAAATATATCTAATCGATATCGTGATTTGCGATTGGTATCGCGAAAAATTGACATGAATGTCACGCGGGTCACGCTAATGTAATGCAATTTGTGGCACACGCTTTGTGACGAAACAATTCACGGTTTGTTTGAGAATTAGCTGAAGCCTTTGCGCGCGCATGTGATCCGAATCGCTAATGACACCTAATTGCTCTTATCGAATTAAGTCCGGAGAATGAACGTGGCTCGGCATGGGCGTGAGGCAGATGCAGTGATGCAAATTCGCCACCGGACGGCGAATGATGGACGGGCGTGTATATTTTCTAAAGTGGAATACTTAGTTATGAGAGTTTTGATGAATAAAATTGGATGATGTAAAATATCAGAGAGAAACTATATTTAGATACATAAATATTATTCATGTGATGGTGGTTGCAAATAAAATATTTACATATCGTTACAGATGGCAATACACCCATACCTCGCTATACGGCTGCTCTTTATGGGGCCTTTCGATATAACGGCCCTCTTCAATTAAGGCACGTTTTCGATTAACGGCCTAAAATGTTTCGCTATAACGGCAAAAAAACTTTTTTTCGATGTCGATTTTTAAAAAAAATTAAAAATAGATTTAATTTGCATAATTTTAAAATGAAAGGTGAAGCAGCTAGCGCCGATGAGGCCGCATCTAAGGAATATCCCAACATTTTAAAGGGAATTATTGAAAGACGTGGTTATAAACCTAAACAAGTGTTTAACGTAGACAAAACAGGGCTTTATTGGAAGTGAATGCCTGATTGCACGTACATTTCAAAAACCAAAAAATCTGCGCCTGGTTATAAGGTGTCTAAAGAACGATTAACTTTGCTACTTGGTGCAAATGCCGCGGGTGATTTTAAGCTAACATCACTTTTAATATATTTGTCCGAAAATTCATGGCCTCTTAAAGGACTAAATAAAAATCAATTACCCGTCATATGGAGATCCAACAAGAAAGCTTGGATGACTAAAGCTACTTTAGAGGATTGGTTCAAAAATCACTTTTGCACAGAAGTGAAAAAATATTTGCGAGACAAGGCTTTGCTAATTTTGGATAATGCACCAGGGCATCCTACTAATTTATCCGAACTATCTGAAGATGTCATGATTGAGTACCTTCCGAAAAATACAACAGCTCTGATCCAACCAATGGATCAGGGTGCAATAGCCACTTTTAAGGCATATTACCTACGCCGAACTTTCCGACAACTTATAAGGGAAACCGATGGTAAATCTTCAATTAAAACATTTTGGAAAAACTATAACATCAAGGATGCTGTTGACAGCATTAGTGAATCATGGAAGGAATTAAAATTAACAACAATGAACCATGTTTGGAAAAAATATGGCCAGAATGTGTAAAAAGTACTGATGCAGAAGTTAATTGCCTTTCTGAAATTAGGTAAAACATTTTGGATCTAGCACATGATCTCGGCTTTGAAAGTTTGAACGAACTTGATGTGCTTGATCTACTTGAAGCTGATAGGGAACCCCTTTCATATAAGGAACTCATTCAGTTGCAAGCAGAACCGGCATTTGATGAAGAGACAGAGTCTGTTGTGTTCAAACAGCTAACATAAAAAAAATTGTCAAAGGCTTTTTCCTATTTCGAACAAGGAATAAACATCTTCCTTAAAAACGATTCTGACGTCGAACGTAGCGCTAAAGTTTCTCGGGGAATTAACTCAGCCATTAGCTGTTATTAATCACTGAAGAACGAAAGAGACAAAAAGGCAAGACAAACAACGTTGGACAATTTTTTTAAGCCAGGCCCATCCTTACCAGCGAAAAATGAAAACGACAGTGATCTGTAGGTTACCATTTCTTCATTGTCTTCAGATTAAAGCCATTTTAAAAAAAAATATGTATGTATTCATACACATATTTTATGTAACATGAAGTATTGTAGTTTCATTTTTATTTATGGATTATTGTTGGTTTTTGGAGTCTGTTATTATTTTATGTACAAATGTATGTACTTGTTATGTATGTATTTTTGATTTAAGTAAAATAAAAAGATAAAATGCATTTTAAATGATAAACCATGTTACATATTTAACAAATTTGGAATCGATCACATTGAATTTGTATGAATTTGTATTAGAATAATTGATTCGTTATACGGCTTTTCGCTTTGCGGCCAAGTTTCGTAGAACGTATCTAGGCCGTAAAGCGAGGTATGGATGTATACATAAATAATAGCGATATTGCATTAAATAAAATCAAGCCTATTTTATTACAAAAAAAGTGTATGTTTTTTAAAAAGTAAATAGATGTATAATACTTCTTGTTAACAATCTTCTGAATAGTATCTAGCATCGTCGATTTTTACTGCAAATGCATCTTGCCTCTCGATTCCCAGTGTTCTCCAGTCTAAAATATGTAGAGTGATTTGCATAAAACAAGTCCTAGCAGACGTTTAGATAACAATAGCTTCGCTGCGGAGGGTTAAGTTAACATGGCGTTAACGACGTTTCACGTCTATGCCACACCAGGGTTAAGCATTTCCCTTTCCAGACACTTTGTCTTAGTGCAAACGTTTCAACCACATATTTATATCACACCATTGTGTACGGTTTAAGTTAACTTACGAGCAAGAATGTAAACCGTCTGTAAGCTGACCATGAAGTCTACGATTTTTAAATCTAGATAAAAAGTTTAACAAAAATGATATGAACGTTCTTAAGAGATAACGACTGATAAAAAAGTTTTATTTATAGCAATAATATGTCGTGTTAATATCATTTCAACATTATATTTGAATCAAAATATTGTGGATTATAATTATCACAACAATATTATTCTTAGAACATATGTATGTGGCCGTGTAAGAGATCGTGAGATAATCTCGTTTATTTTAGTAATTAGATAACAACAATCAGATTGTTTAATCCAGGTCACTAAATCATATGTATTGTATGGTTTAGTTACGAAATATATATACAATACAATATTTATACAACTACAAATACCTAAAATTGTCATGTAAATCAGACCAAAAGATTAAATAAAATGAAGCAGCGATTATATAGTTCAGTACCAAGTGTTTGACTGTTAGTTTTAGTGCAAATGTGCACTTAGAAACCCTCAAAATAATATGTGAAATCAGTAAAATATTCAATATACTGCAAGACCGCGGTTAAAATTTTTGGTTACATATGTGAAACATATATATCTCTCAAACAGAGAAATAATATAACTCCTTTAAAGTTTGGGAACCTTAAGTGTGTGATGACTTCGTAGCCAGTGATTTTCATGGCGGAATCTAGTTAGAGTCTTATCGCTTTATATATACTCAATATTATCACATCTTTGGCCAAGGTTGGCCAAAGGCAGAGAATATAGTGGGTTACTTCGGTCGAGTTCGGTCTAAAATCTCTCGGAAGTTGTCCGAGGTTACTGAGAACGAGAGGTAAAGTGGAGGTAATTCAGTCGACTTGTCGGCATTTCCGAACATTGTCGGCAAACGGACCGAGGTCAAAGGAACCAAGGTCGGAGCTGCTCTTTCGAGTGCGAGCGTTGAGATACTTCCGCTTTCGCTCTCTCGCGTGTTAAGTGACGAGAGTGAGAAAGATAATGATATGGTTTTTCGCTAACTGAGATAGAACGAGTAACTCGGTTTAATTTCAGTATGCGCGTAGGCGTCCTATAGTTAACACGCACGTCGAGCGCTGCATCGTAGTCACGAGGTCAAGTTCTAATACCACATGCTTATCGAGGACTTCAACAGACTCTTACTGACATCTTTGCATGTTTTAGGGCACCAAAAGGGATTAATTATATTTTTGATAGTATATTCTTCTAACATATATTGTTATTATATTTTTTTTCATATAAAATTAAATAATTAAAAAATAATTAGTAGTACTTGATTTTGTTAAAAAAAACGTATTTTCCTAGATCGGTTTATATAAATGTCACACCATAACGAATTCTTATTTAGAATTGATGGCGACAAAATCTAGGATAGTCACAGATGTGGGGTTCGTATTCTGAAGTATTATTTTATGCCTTATGTCATTTTGCAAAAGCCGACAAAGATTTTGCGTGAATTGAATATTTACGACTGAAAATTTTTCACTGATATTGTATTGGTGAGTTCCCACACAAACTTTTATAATTATCAGTAGCGTAATTTTAATAACATGACAATTTAAGAATTGCGATTATTTGGCACATTTTTCGATCGCGCGCTGTACATGACGGAAGCCGCCGTCCGGACGGCATATGAAATTTGCGGCAATGTGGTCGCTTACTCGAAGTCGTAGGTCTCGGCCTACTTTAGTTGTAACTCCGGTTCGGACAACTTCCAGAAAGTGTAGTGCAGGTATTAGAATATGTATGATATACTTCGTCCAAACCGGTCATCAAAATTCTAGTTACAAAATTTTTGTTGTTCAGTATCATTATGTCTCTTCTACGTATTAACTTATAAAATTGAAATCACCTTTTTTTAATCGATCTCTTTATATGGAATATTTTATATTATATAAAAGGTCGGAGCTTAAGTCGTATATTGGTAAGGGTATGCCTATGTGTCGCGCACGTTAAAACTTAACATGGGATATCGTGAAAGTAAAACAAAAGGGAGAACTCAAATGAAATTAGTGAAAGTTTACTCAAACCTCCTCTGCTGTTGGAGGACCCGGGCGACAGTAGTCCAAGTCCAAAATTCTTATCTCACTTTCCCCCAACAACTTGTACGTATCCATGAATGGGGATTAAAGGTTTGCGCCGCTCAAACTCTTGTCAGGAGACACCCCAGGGGTGGCGGCAAAAGGAACCTTGCCCTAAACTTTCCCTAAAAATTATACTTTGATTTATTACAAACAAAGGGGCCGTTCAATATTGTTGTTTTAACTAGCGCTCCATTGTTCATCTGCATTGTTCCAGCAAAGGAAAATAATTAAATATTGCCCAAATGGCATTAAAAGAAGAGTCACTTTTCGATCTAAAAGTAGAACATAAAATTATACGACGGTCCAGGACCCCGTCGTTAAAACCGTCGCATAAACTACCATATCGTTAATTGAAATCCTTAATCAACCCTATCGTTAACATCATAAATAGGGATCGGAACCGCAGTGGTTAGATCGGATTTCATAGTGACTTATAGGGTCATATAGATTCGATAAATAAATTGATGGCTTAGAATAAAGAATGTATTTAATTTAATCTATTGCGCCAATATAATATTGGGGATATATGAATTTAAAATTACCTTTTGGTATTCAGACGACGTTTTTCATCCCAATACTTGATTAAACAGTGATATAAATATTATTCCTTATATTTGAAATGTTGTGGTTTACACAACATCTAGAACGCAATCTTCAAGACATCCATTCAGCCTCTCTCTCTAGGGCCGCCCCGTAAATGATTAAAGTTTGTTAACTCTTCATCGCCGTTGACGGACCACTTGTCTGACTCGTGCTCATAACTTACTCGTTTGTAAGTCAGCTTAACAACGTCTTTAAGTTAGAAGCTTGGCTTTAAATGTGACACCCTTCCGGTGAACGTTCGGGATTTTCAGAATTTGGGAAAGTTTCTAAGCTGATTTTTTATTGGAACATGTATCAAAAACAGCGTTAGATATAATCAAAAACTTATATTGATTTTAAAATAAATGTAATCATGGAAATGTGGAATACGTACGGTTGTTAAAATTAAAATTGTATATATAAAATATTTTTTTTCACCTGTACTGTGCTACTTATAATAATAATAATATAGATTTTACTCTTATATATTTTAATAATTAGATTTTAAATAACTGATAATAAAAATAAAATTTTATGTTTTTAATTATTATAACAAAATATTATTTTTATACGTATTAAAATATTTTTTTGCTTAAATAGGAAAAGTATTTTTCTCTAGATTTTTTCAAAAGTTAAGGAAATTCCGTTGTATATATATATTTTTAATGTTTTAAATTATTTTTAAAAAATACAATATAAATATTTATTTAAAGTCTATTTATATATTTGTTTAAAGTCTTATTTTATGTATTTAAAATGAAGTTTATTCTTGAATAGTATATAATGGTCTCTCACAAATGTAACCGTAACAAGAGATCAGTGGTATAATGTGACTAATACTCAAAAGACCTGGGGTCAAATCCCATATAAACATTTGTGTTCATCAATTTCTATCGTGTCTATGAGATCGAAATTGCTAAATATTATTTCATTAATATTAATCTAAAAAATCATTTTCGATCAGATTTTTCTAAATCTCATTGATAAATATCATGAGGTAGGTGGTTCATTTTAGGTATTAAAAACATTTTTGACGAGCTCTTAGATCTATATATATTAAACTTATCTTATTAAAAATATTAGTACTGCACTATTTTATTATTTAAATTAGGTTTAATCGGAAAATATGTGAAACATAAAAATAATCAATAACTGATATATCTAGTTTTAAAATACTTGCAATACTCTGATATCGTCATTTATAAAACAGTTTAATACAATAGGTTTAAAATGTAACCCTTGTTTTAATTCACTAGTAACTATTAAATATTTACATTAATTTTATTATTTTATATATAATTTCAGCTTAATTGAATAACTTTTTTGTGACACGTTATTAAATATTTTATAAAATACAAATAGATTACATTTACGTAGTATCCGTTTAATAAATATATTAATTAATTTGTAAAGGGAAATATATTAAAACGAAATAGTTACTTTATGAAATCTAATATTAATTATATCTTAAATTATTAACTAGAATAACTTATGTGTAATTTAAAAAATATAAAATAAAGTATTAAAAATAACAAAAAGGTAAATTATTATTATCTATTATCAGCTAATTTTGCACTATCTAAAAACCGCTATTGTCATCTACCATGCAGTTTCACTTCGATGCGTAAACATATATGGTTAAATAATCAAGTGATGCAATTGGCCAACCACCATCCACATGTGTGATTCGCCAGAGCTGTCTCGAATCAAGAGTATAAAATATGTGAAACTTTGTAACATTGTAAAACGATCAATTTGAGACGAGACGAATAGATACAAGTTCAGACAAATCGAGAAAAACCCGCAACACTAGCAGATCGTCCAGACCTTTCTACAACTCGACACTATTTTTCTATGGTAAATTTTGTATAATAACAAGTTTTTCCGCTACCTATATTGGCTGCAATCTCAGACTTTTTTGGCCTTAAACATAGAGATTTAAAGACCTGAAAACAACTAAATTTTTAAAAATAAGAAAAATAAAAATAGTTTACTACAAACTAAACGAATACTTTACGAATAGGTGGACATATATTTAAATACTAAATGGGTAATACAGATGAATATATTCAGTGTCTAAATACTCAGATTAAATTCTCTATTAGTGAGGCATATTTAGAAATGCTTCGTTGTAGGTGCTTCTGATTAATTAAGTCTTATTACGCCATTTCTTATAATGTCCTTTTTCGTCGCTTCCTATCACGTATTCATTAAAAGTTTACGTGTGCTTTTTAATTAAACACCACATTTTATTATAATAATAAGACATTGGTTTGAGTACTGCGGTGGCACCTAACGCAGACCGGGTGGACCGAGCAAATATCGTTAGGAGGCAGGAAACCCGCACAACATTCGCCAGATATGAAAACTGCTTGGTCTCTCGTTGGCGAAAATTTTCCACCGCCAGAGCGAGGAGGTGTTCAAACACAAATTTAATCTGATAGACAAATATAATAATGTGTCTACAAACGAACACAACCGCTGCTGGCGCTCGATTCTGTTTGCACAAAAACGCGCACACTTTTTGGAAAAAGGGGGATAGTTTGAAAAATATTTCGGGAATAAAATCGATCCGCGAGAAGCATTTCCTTGGACGGCAGGACATATGTGCGATCAATATCCTAACGTAATATATACGACTCTTAAAAATAGTTGCAAAAAGTAAAAAAACTTTTTGTGCTTTATATAATTAAGTATTCTACTTAAAGTAAACAAACATTTTTGAAAAAGGTCTAAAAAGAGTTTGTAGAAATTTCTATTGAATGATTACCCTTATCTGTTCTTTCAAACTAACTGTTAAGGTATTTTAAATACTTCATAATTCATTCTTGCATATTTAAAATGATCTATATTATATATGTGAAATATAAATATTACTATAACATGTTATATTTTAATTGTTACTAAGAATGCCCCACTTACACCTTTTCTGCCTTAAGATCTGAAATTTCACGCAAATTATTATTTTTTATTATATAAAAATAATCATTATATATGGCTCATGTTTCAATTGTATTTTGTTAGCAACAATACATCTATAACCATATATACAAACGTGCTAAAATGTAATCAAAATTGCCGCAAAATGTCGCCAGTCACCGTTCAAGTGATTTATGAAGGGCCGAAAATACAATTTACCGTATTTTTTGCATACTGATATACATGCGTATATACGTATATGTATGTATATCGAGACACGTATTGTTTCCCGTGGGATTTTCGGGGACATTTGACATATCCCGAGCCCCTCGTAAAGAGTAACAAAAAAAAAACTATTTCGACCAGGCGTGAAATCGACGTAACCCTATCAGATTTATTTGTTTACGTATTTTAAATGTCAATCAACTCTTGTAAGTAACATAAGATACATCTTTAAATACTTGGGTATAATAAATTTGATTTTATGTAGGCGCGCGATATTCTAAATAAGAATTATCTTACTGTTTAATAAGAATAGGATATATCTCATATAGTCAGTTTTTATTGAATATCTAGTTTTACCCGGCTTTGACAGAGATAGATTTTAACTTATTCTTTTAATATTATATTGTATGTAATGTAGTAGCACACAATCTGCCATCATCAGTACATCGCTGTTCAGTTACTTTAGCGGAGTTATTGACACGTATTGCAAGACCATGTAATCGTGTGTATTAAATAAAAAATAAAAATAGCACAGTTGACCTAGAAATGACAGTCATGTCATGTGTAAATGTCACGTCGCTACTGTGTACTGCTTAGGAGGAGTTTTTGTGACAGAGAGATACATGATTTTTTTTATATTACAGTTGCACTTAAAATCTTATCATTATAGTATCACTAAAATATGGATCGATAGAATGGAATCTACTAACAAATTAATATTCATATAAAAATAATTAAAAATATGTTCCGTCTGACTATTTAATTAGCCATAGAATATAATCTACTGAGTTTTTATGGAAAAGTAAATACACTAAAACCAGGTTCTAATTTATGGGTTTTATTTTTTTATGGTCAAACATTAGTTTCTGTTCCAGAAAACGAAACATTTATACAAACAACAACGTTTTTTAAATATTTAGAAGTAAGTGTTTTTTTTTAGAGGATGATCTCTTTAAAGGATGCTTTAAATAAAGCCCGACCGGCAAAAACGTAAATTTCTGCGTGAGTCCACCTGCAGCAAGTATTTTATGGGTGCAAACTGGCAAGGACGAGCTTGGAAAATGGTATTTAAAGTGCCGTAGCCAGAGGGAAAAACATTCTTTCAAAGAAAGGTGGGTGCTGTTTTTTTAGTTGGCGACCCAAAATCTACTGGCGGATGGCTCAAAAATATCTGTATCCCTGACGTCTAGAAAAAAAATTATAATAGAAAATTTGCACTTAATTTTTTTTAAGACTTATCACGATTTAAATCCAGAGTGGTTCTAATATATATAATTTTAAATCCCGTATAAACTAAACAAATAAAAAAAAAAATTTTTTTTTTAGAATTTAATGATTTTTATACATATTTTAATGTGTTTTACAATTTAAATCGATAAAATCAAATGCGTCGTTCGTTTTCAAGCGTCGTTCGCTAATACCCGGGATTCCCCACCGTCAGATTTGCTCACATTTGACACTTACGTCATCTGTCAAGCGCGCGCCGAGATACAGCTTAGTACGATTAAATAAACAGTGAAATATGTGATAAACACAGCATTTTTCTTACAAAGTGTTAGTTGAATATGATTCAAAATGGTGTAGCACTGGAATTATAAACAATATTAAGAAAAGTTTAAATTATGAATGTGTCAGAAAGTGTGAGGTTATATGAATAATATATCACGGTTATATTAACAAAATTACTATTGACTTTCTAGGATCTTATATTAAAAGACAAACTACAGTGATTTGGCAATTAGAGATATACATGCCAAAGTTAATTAAACATATTACAATGGTAGTAATAATGAAAAATCTCACATTAGTGTAAACAAAAAGTTACATTTTACCTACTATATAGTATCGTTTACAGTTTATTTTGAAAAGCAATGAGAGATCTAATAACATTTACGTATGGCAAACAATTAAAATACGACGTACAACTTATCAGTTAAGTGATGCCAATCTACGTGTTTAATCCTCTACGGTAACTTCCGTCAATTTTGTTATTCGGTTGTCGTTTAGATATAATTAATGGATTATATAAGTAGTAATAATGTGTTCAATGTTTAACTCTTAATAGAGCTCTTATTATTTTAAATTATTTTTCAGAAGCAATGATGGAACAATTTGATGACCTATATGGCTACATCGTAGAATTGGTATATATAAACAAAGAGTGAATCTTCTCATGTTGAAATCACTGTCAGCAAGTATTATCTTTTTATAAAGAACATACTACATAAGTTTGATGTAACCGAATATCTTGAATTTGGCTATTCCGAAAGAGAAATGATGGCACAGAACAAAACTTGATTGAAAACCATGACGTATACATACATATTTTGCCACATCGGAATTAGAAATAAGCCACTCTTAGATATTTTGGTTATCGATTATTCCAGGTATGCAAACACATATTTATAATCATTGTATAATGACGTTTATTGGATAACATCCAAGAAACTAAACATTTATAAGCTGTCCGTTGGCTGATACATATAGTGCTCCCGACAGCGCTGATTTGATCGACATTAACTTTCAATCCTCATACATACTAAGAATATATTACACGTTTACGTTTAAAACACCTGGTTTATTTGCAATTCTTAAAATCTAATGTATATGTGCATTAAATCCGATAGCAATGATAATGTTTATGTAATATAAAAGAAAAAACTCACTATTCGGCCTCGGAGCCCGGCGACGGGAATTCAAAATTTGAAGATTTCATTACGAATGTTGTTTTATGATTGTTTATCTAATTTAATCAATGTATTCTTCTTATTCTAAACACATTATGTATATATTTAATTTTCATAGTTATAACACACCTAGTTAATTTGCAATCCGATTATTTATAAAAGGAAAAACTCACTTTTTAGCCTCGGAGCCTGTCGCCGGGATTCCAAAATTTGAAGATTTCACTACGCAGATTGTTTTATCATTGTTTATCTAGTTTAATCAATGCATTCTTCTAATCGTCAACACATTATATATTTATTTAATTTTCATGGTTATAACACACCTAGTTAATTTGCAATCCGATTATTTATATTCAGTCAAATGACGAATTAATGAAAATTTTAGCAAAATTATATGTATAAATAATAATTATTTAAAACTGTTGTCAGGGTACTGTCGGCCATCTTGTTTTATATTTGAATGCTTATTTTTCATTGGTCTAAACAACAGAACGCATTACCGGTGCCTCGGAAAGAAAATTCAATTTTTATTTTTATTATTATTTATTATTATAATTAAATATATTTCCTTTGTATACGTGTATTATACACCGTTCATACACAGCGATACGATTTACAGAGTAGAGATTTGAACGGAGAATATTTCATATAAAGTTATGTACGTTAAAATTATATATAAGATGTATTAAAGAAATAATTATATAACAAATTAAATAATTTGCTAATTGTATTTTGTTAGCCTTATCATCAATTTTGTGTCAGTGTCAAACCAGTTTATTAACATATTGCTTCTTCTTATCTTACAGGTTTATGAGATGTTTGTCGCCGGATACCAATTTCAAGTGTTGTCGCCGATATTCACCTGCCATTGGGGCCTCCAGAATAAGAAGTCTAGACCTGCGTGGAGAGAGAGACAGAACAGCGTGAACCGTAGACACTTCGACGTGTTCAAACGTGAGGTGTTCGCTCGTTACCACAAGGATCCTCTAAGGATGCTGCAGCCTAGAAAGGGCCAAAAGCCTCCACCGAAGGGATGAAGACAAGCCCCCGCTGACTGCTCCTACAAGCTCTTCGGATGGAGGGTCTTTCGGTGGGGATGTGGTCAAAATTAACTAAACAATAATAATAATAAATTTTATAATCAGACTCTTATGAACAATAAATAAAATCGCAATATATACAGTGAAGTGGTATTTGTGTTATAAAATAATATACAATAAAAACCAATAATTAAAAAAATAATAAAATATAAAACGTAGACGTGTTCCATAAGTAATATTATTTCATAATAAACATATTTTTCATATAGTTAAGTAAAACATATCTTTTTATCTGCTTTCATAATTTGTATTATCATGTCGTGTTCATTCAAAGACGCGTTTTAGCTTAGCACATGTTAATAGTTTACCAGTTGTAACGCAATAGGCTTATAACCGTCAAGTTGCAATGGTGGATTATTATACATATATTATATATATATTACTAATAATAATAACGCGTCATCCTACGGCTATCGTTTAATATATGCAGTTGTTTGTTTCATGTGTAAGATTTTAATGATAATTAGTGAATAATAAATGTTTTAAATATATTTTTAACCATATCAAATATATAATATTTATAAAAAAAAACACACACAATAAAGACAATCTATTATATGTAAATATTATAATATAGTACATCGTGTTATTATATTATATTATTTTTATATTAAATCGCTAAACGATTGAGAATCGCTGCTTAAATATTAAAACGCTTCGTGTTTATAGCACTTGTGTCAAATTTTTATAGAATTACACTAGTAATAAAATTGTATCCTGTTTTATTTTAATAAATGTAATTTTACTATGATTATTATTGTTTTATTTTATCGTTACAAGGTTTTGATTATACTTGAAGGTTTTGTCTGAGGTTAGATTTTATTGTCAAATGGAGATTATCTTGACGTCTATATAAATTGGACAATAGGTGTACAATTTTCATTAAACATAACAATCACAATGGTGACAGTTAAAATCCTGATAGGACATCTTTTGATAGTTATATGTGAGTATATTTATTTATATTTAAAATCAAAGGATTTATAAACATATTTACTGGTGGACAACAAATATAACATTTTTATTTTATTTTTAGTACTATCAAGCGTTCAAGCCCTACAAAGAATAGTGGGTGGAGTTGAAACTACGATATCTAAAAGACCTTATCAAGCATCTCTTCAATACCACACTGAATTGAGTATTAAACATTCGTGTGGAGCTTCGATTATCAGTACAACTTTTCTATTGACAGCTGCTCATTGTCATCCGTAAGTAGCTACAACTTATAAGTGATTTCTTTATTTAAAACCTTAAACATTTCAGAGGAAAGAAGTTAAATACGCTCTACGCCCGCGTTGGCTCCACTGCTTATAATTCTAGCGGCCAACTCTTAAAAGTGGAAGTTTTCAACGCTCATCGAAAGTTTAGGGAATCGATTTTAGATTACGATTTTGCCATCGTATCTTTTGCAGAAGGAGTGGAGATCATTCTTGGATCGAATGTTGCTGTAATTCCTTTAGTTAAATCAGGCGATCCAGACCCAGATGTCAATGTCACAGTTTCTGGATGGGGTGTTATTTTTGTAAGTCTTATACATAAATTATTATGTATTATATCATACTTATTTAATTATGTAAAATAAACTTAGGAATCGTCAAACAAGGTTCCATTAAATTTGAGAGAAGTCGACTTACCAGTTTTTAATCGCAAAAAGTGTCACGATGTTGTTTACTCTTTCCTGTCGCCTAGACAATTCTGCTTGGGTGGAACTCCTGAAGGAATGTTAAGTCCTTGCAGTGTATGTATTAGTATTTGTGTACATATAATAATTATTTTATATAATGGCATCATAAATATTTAAGGGTGATTCTGGCGGTCCAGCTGTGCAAAACGGAATACAATATGGATTGGTTTCTGGTGGTAATAGTTGTGAGGAGCCAAATATTCCCGTAATATTTTCGAGGATTGTTGCTGTAAGAAGATGGATTACTAAATTAACTGGTGTATAGAATAATTAGATTATATATTGTTTTTATTATTTATTACTTGAATAAATGTATTTTTATACAGTATAATATATTTTATTATGCAGCTCATTCTAGTAAATCAGCTATGTGAAAAGTATTTTTTTTATTATTTAATAAAATAATAATTTATAATAGCTTCTACAGACAAGAAGTGCGAGAAAAATAGTATTGATGACATTTTAGGTCTAAAAATAATTACGTTTATTTATAATTTCATATAAAATAGTACTGATATAGAATGAATAAAAATAAAAAAAAAAACATTATTTTGTGTAAGAAAAGACGCGCGCTAGCTAGACAAAATATTTTCCCCTGCGCATAATACTACTGTTATTTTATCCTTTGGTAACCGATCGTCGAAGTGTCCATCTGGACCGGTTCTATTAAGGCGTGAATTGACTAGCAAACATCCTCATCTATGATTCGCCAGAGCTGTCATGATTCAGAAATATAAAATATGTGATATTTGGTCACATAAATGGAAACGCGGTGTGTTCTAGGAAAGTTCACCGACCGGAAAATTTATCAAATGTAAAATTCACTGACCCCGCAATTCGTCAAACAGAATATTCACCGATTCAGCAATTGGTCGCTTACGATTTATTTATTAAAAATCATAAAGCGTTACTGAACGTATTTAATTTTTAAGTTTATCATTTTATTGCTCAAATATATATGTATAAAATTCATATTTTTAATAATATAGTCAACTACATATGAGTCGCAACAGCAGAGATAAGATAAAAGACAGGATCAACACTAGAGACATCAGATACATCCTAAAAGCATCACAATAAATCCCAGCTGCTTCACAGATATCGCAGCCGACAATAATACAACTTGCCACGTTTTATTTCGTCACCTAATAGCTACATTTACATTTATATATAATACATATATGATTTTTGTATAAAACTTATATGGTAATAGACGCTTGTGATTTTTTTAACACTTCTTTTCTCATTATTTGTTGTTTTCTATTTATTTAAAAACTTATAATAAGAAAAGTTTATAAATTGTCGGCAAATAAAACTAATAATGTATTTTAAGCTTATGATGACTACCATTCAGGATCGCCAAGTTTCACACTGTTACCAGGCGCGTACAGTGAGATACATTCCCTTTCGCTTGCTCGCGTGTTAAGTGACGAGAGTGAGTGAGAAGAATTGAGTGTGCGGAACGCGTGTAACGCACGCCCTTATCTCTCACTTACTCTCGTCACTTAACACGTGAGCGAGCGAAAGGCATTGTATCTCACCGTACGAGCTTGATTGTAACACTTTCCAGATTTTCTTGTGGTATGTAGTATGTGGAAATGTTTTAGGAAAAAATAGTTTCGTTTATGATGGAGATATTCTATCCACATGTCGAAGATGCTAGGCTTTGTTATGCGGAGCACGTTGTACTTTATTAATTTATTGCCGATTCGCACTCTGTATGATATGGTAGTTCGTATAGTCCTCGTATATGGTACTCCTTGTTGTTAAAATAATTTAAAGAAATTTGTAAGGTATCTTTACAAAAGGATGTATGGATCATATTTTAATTTGTATCATATTGACTTTTTAGTAGGTGAGTTAAAATATAATTCTTTGCCTTTTTTGTATAACGTCCACTCAATATAGCACATTTTAAAGTCCAAGGGGGCGGTGTAGACAACCCCTCAATCCTCGATGACTTTCAGCTGCAAGCTTTAAAGTACAATAGAGAGTCGCGATCACATTAAACAGCATTAATTGTTTCATGACTGGCTAGAGAGCTGAGTTTGAAGCTTGAAAAATAATCTATTCTAGTAGAAAAAAAATATTTATTTTCTACTGTAAGATAATTTTTCCTTGCCTAAACTAGTTTAAATTAAAACAGTACTCTAATGTTTTGATATCTTTATTTTGTTGACATGAAATGATAATATTTTTTAGTGTTGAAACTTCAAAAACAATATATTTTTTTTTATTGAAAAATTAAGTGAAAGCATATGTGATTTTAAATAACTATTTATATTATTTAAACTCCAGACAAGTCTTTGATCCAGCTCCTTACTGAACTGATTCTAGCATATATTCCAGGAATATTTGGAGCTTCGCAGCTATTACCGCCTGATACAAGACCATATTGGATTCCGTTTTGCACTGCTGGACCGCCAGAGTCACCCTGTAAAAATAAAAATAAAATAAAGCTGAAAAAACCTTGCTTTATTATATAATATTTAAGGAAAAAGTCTTACGAAGCAAGCGCTCAATTGTCCTTGTGGTGTTCCACCAAGACAAATTTGTCTTGCAGTCAAGAACAAATAAGTTGCTCGGCACTTAAGTTGACTGACAACTGGAAGATCAACTTCTCTTAAATTGATGGGTACTGCAGATACCGTTTCCTAAAATGTAATGAATGGTGTTAATAAGATGCAATATCAGTGATTAAAAAAAAAACTTACTCTCACTACTCCCCATCCTGAGACTGTGACTTGGCTGCCATCACTTGGATTGGTACTGTCATCAGTGAGCGGTATAATAGCAACGTTTGGTCCTAGTACAAGATCAGAAGCCAGAGCTACGATTGCAAAATCGTAGTCCAGAATGTTCCTGTTGTAATTGGGATTTTGAGTGAAAGACAAAACTTTGACAACTTGACCACCGGAGTTGTAAGCTGTTGATCCGACTCGAGCGTATAAAATATTCAGATTGGTACCACTGAAAATATAAATACAAGTACCTATTGAAATATAAATCAAAAAATATTTTATATTTGGTTATTAACATTATATGTTCTTATTTTATCAAAATTTATTCTTTAAGGCACTAGATCTTTAAACACATACTGGATATGTAAGAAAAAGCAAAAGCATCATATATAACCATAAGTGTGTCTATAGATAAAACAAATAAAATATTTAGTCTGTTGATAATCGGAAGTAATGTGATAAATTTTTATATTAAAAATTTAGGTGATGGTTAATGCAGTTTTTCCTAAAAGTATCAAGAACTTTCTAAGCTATCTTTAGACCTTGTTAGTGACAAGATCCTTATGAATAGTGGAATGACAAAGAAGATAATTATGCCTTATGTATTAAATAAAATACTTACGGAGCGCAATGTGCGGCTGACAGCAAAAACTTTGTGCTAATGATTGAAGCACCGCATGAATGAGATACTACAGTTCCTCTGTGATATTGAAGAGATGCTTGGTATGGTCTGTTGGCAATTGTAGTTTCAATACCACCTACGATCCTTCCAAATCCATGTGCACTCGATAAGACTAAAAAAGTATTAAGCATATTAAAAAAATAAAAATATCTGCTCAAAACATATTATCACTACTAGTAACATATATGTCTACGAGGAGCTGGTCCGGTTTGTATTATTTATTTTGATATTTTATAATTTTTTTTGTTTGATTTTTTATATGTATTATTTTTTTAATTTATATATATATGTTTTTTTTTTAAATACTATAATTCTTGTTTTTGACAATCATGACGCATTGGGAGTAACCTGTTTGGTTACGATGGTCTTAATTAAATTTAAATAAATAAATAAATGTCATGCTGTCTCTGCTTTGTGGCAAAAATTGCTTTTTCATGCCATTAAGAACGTCAAAATTATTTTTTTTTATATAAAAAGTCACACATAAACTGTCATAAAAGTAAAACATATTAGTAAAATTTTAAACAAACAATAAAATAAGCAACATTTTAGTCATGCTATTTTTTGGTAACAAGATTTAGAAAAAAAATTCATTAGATATCACAAAGGTTATTTAAAGTCGTTGATCATAATAAGTACATATGTACAGAATGAAATACACTTATTTCTGAATAAAAAAAAATTACATTTACACACATATTAATAATATTAATATTTATATAAGTACACCTAATATTATTTAATCTGTTAATGCATAATTAATTAATGGAGAAGATTTTTTAAATTAAAATATTGTAATTTATTTAAAAAAAAAAAATTTTAGTCAATAACAGAGAAAAAGATCGAGAAACTGAAGCTGGTCTTAAAATATTCAATTAATGGCTGCGGTTAAAGTACAATTACAAACGTTTTTTTAAAAGAGAAATAAATAAATCTTTTCTTTTTGCAGTCAATGTAAACGCAACTTATTAATAAACCTAATAAATACAATTTCGATCGATTAAATATTTAATTAATAAATAAAAAATACTTACGTGCAATGCACAACACAGCCAAAACACCAATCATTTTGATGAGCGCCATTTTGCAAATCGAAATGATAATTTAATAAAAGAACATATGGCTTTTATACTTGAATTTCCAATCGGATTACTATCAATCAATCGTCTTATCTTTGAGACTAGAAAACCCATCATTATCAACGCATTGTTTCTTTCGCACTTCTGATTCAGTTGACTGATAAGATTTTCTCATTTTGTCATATATGACTTGGCAATGTCATAAATCATGTATCTGTCGCGTTACGAATCATTTCTGAATTTTTAATTTTTATGATTCAATTATCATATTATTTATTAAGCACACAGAAAAAATCTAGATATGTAACGTCTCAGTGATAGTAAACAATTTTCATTTCAACATTAATAGTTACGATTTAAGTAATTTAAAAATATCGTTATTGAAACATAAATTACTTTAATACATATATCACAATCCAAATATTTATTACAAAATAAATTTAACGCAGATTTTTTTAAAAGGAAATAGACAATAATTTCAGAAGTTAATAAAGTGGCATTTCGGCGACACTGCCAGTTTCATAGGAGCAAGTACTTCATAAATATTTTCCAATACGTGAATGTTCGATTCATTCCAGATATACCCGATGTCAAGATCAATTAAAGATTTTCTGATGCAATTGTATTAGGGAATTCCAGCTTATCTTCATGTCGAGACGTAAATTAAGCTCGACAGAAAATTCGCTTTTTACATATTTTTGTAAAATTTTACATTTCGTTGGACTTTTTCGAAATAATTTGAATATTTTTCGAGTCTCGTTTAGAGCCTTATTAAAGCTCGGTTTTAAACATGGTTTTTCATTTGGAATTTATGCACTTTTAAGTCGCTTTCCTGAATATATTGTTGTCATCTTCATGTGTTTGATATTCATCCTCTTTTGTTGATAAAACGTTTATAACGGCTAGATGAATTGTATGATTTAGGCAAAGTTGATATTCGACAAAACTCTCACGTTCAATTTTTTCATTAGTTGTTACTGTCACAATGTCGGTTTTAAAAATAATTTTAAAATCATTCAAACGCTTCTTAACAATTCTTCGGATTTCAGAAAATTACATCTTCCTGATAGTCCTAAATTAAAAATATCGTTTTCACTATGAACGACCCTCTATTTCTTAAACTCATAATTTCGTAAAAATATAAATAAAATTTTAATTGGAAAGGCTAGAGTTCTGGGCTATTTTTCCTGGTACTCGAGAAAATCTTTGAATTCCTGGGTTAAGACACTAGACTGAAATCAGTGAAATTTATTTTATTAGTTAAAATTCATATTAGGATTTTATTTTAAATATTTATTACGATATTCATTCATGAGATTAGCAAAATCTAAGAAAACATTATCTGTGATAAACGATTAAAATTATAATTATATAATTATAAATAATTCTGATCCTCAAAACGCAATACAAATTGAGAGAAAAGTTCATATGGTATTCGAATTCAGATCTTTTAGAAATTATTCATTGAATTAAACTGCTAGTTTATTGTGTTGTTTTATGTATTTTGTCATTTATTGTTTTGATAACGATAACGAAAACCTGGTAATGTTGTGTAAAACCCATAGGATTTTAATGTGTTTAATCAACTATACGAAAATTTAATTACCAATGTCCTTTCAATTAACAATGCTCTACATTCCATTCAACAAATAAATAATTATAGATTATTTCCCAATCGTCGGTAAAACTCCAATTTAACTTTACCTACATAAAAATCTTATTCCGTTGTGCGAAAGAGAGAAGATGAAGAAAAAAAAAACCACAACGGAACTACTCCGTCCGAGATGGCAATTTATTCGAATTGTCGCCCACAGACATAGTTATGGATTGCGAAGAAGAGATTGCGTTATAGCCCGTTCATAATTCAGCAAACTTTACTCGTTAAATCTAAGCTTTGCTATAAATTTAGCGCATGTATGTGTACGTGCACGCAAAATAACACAAGGATTTTGCGCTCAAAGCGAATGATGGAACTCTACCGCCAAAACCCTCAAAAAGCAAAAGGCAAACAGGGAATCTTTGTGCGGTTGTATACATAGCTATGTATGTTTTGTATATATTCAAGTATAAATACCGAGGGATGTGTATAATACATTTTTGAATGCGGCTAGCCCATATCTTGAGAATAGAAAGCGATTGCGTCAATCTCTATTGGACTTGTTAGCAAACACCGTTTATATATATTTAATTTAAGCCCAGTAAAAATCCTCTCTTTCCATGCATTAAGAATCGCCTGTAAATTAATAAAAATAATAAAACATACTGTATTTAAATAAAATTTGTTGGCTTGATGTAAGACGAAACCCCCTTTGTCGCTAAATGCGTTTTTGATTATATAAAGTATAGATTACGGGTGACTCAGATTCAATTCTTTGAAGATAAACTCACTGTGGTATTCAGACGGAGAATATCGATATTTCTTCAAGTAGCAATTTTCAGTATATCCTTTTCAAGATTGAAAAAATCTATTACCAATATACTAAGCACCAATTATTTATAGGAAAATCAAAGTGTGATTAAATGTTTGAGGTGCCTTGTTCCAGCATTAATAAGCATTCTTAGTAATTTTGACAATTTAAGAGTTGAAATTTAATTTTAATTAACAAAATGACAAGGTCCTTTGTTAAATTTCCTGCTTTGAGAATAATTTTTAGACCGTGGGGAAATTTCGCGTTGACTTGCTATTTAGAAATTAATACAACAAAACATTTATTAATTCTGTGTTGTAAAATAATAACTAAAGTCTATGTATATATTTTTTTTTTCTTCTCGAAAATTTAAAGATTTTTTAACTCTTGAAAATAAACAATTTCTTTAAAATTGGAATAACATTTCTATCATTTAAAAAATGACGATTTTGCAAATAGCGAATTTAGCTCTGATTTTTAATCTATACAGATCACAGATATGCAGATGCAAAAAAATTTAAAATAAAAAATTACATGCTATTATAAACTAGTTTTAATTTTCGCGTATACTTTAATTATAATTACGCAAATATGTTGTTGATATTCACAAGCGACAAACCATCGCAAGAATGCACTTTGATGCAAGCGTAAACGAATAGCTACACAACAAGTATTCTGATCATTTAGCAAATGCTAATGTAGTTGAATGTGTGTAAATATTTACATATTACATATAAATGTATGTAGGTACATATTGTACATGTACACGATAGCGAATTATTCACGTTTATTCCGGCGTCAGGTCAACCGCACGACTTAGAACCTGACTCTAGGTTCTACCGTTGAAACATAGGGACTTCTGCTAAAACCACCGAAAATCGCGGTTTTACTCAAAAGTGATACCTGTGCGGTTACCACCGAAACGTCGAGTTTTACGGCGTTTAATTTTATAATACTAGATGGTCTGCCAGCGGTGGGTCATAACAACTAACCTCACCGTTAAATGTTTGATATAACTTTTGTATATATGAATATGAAACTATGATCTATAAGTAACAAAGAATTAAAATATATAATTAAATATTTTAATTGTTTATAGTATTTAATAAAAAACAAAATTTCGATGGTTCTTAACTATGGAAGGTATATTAAATATAATATTATATCATTGTAATGTAAATGACAAAAAAACATCGAATAAGATAAGGATATTTTCGTTTTTTTATAGTTTATTTATAAATTTATTGTTTGTATCATGACAGATTGAAGGAAATCTGTTAAGTCATTTAAGTGAAATTTAAAAAAAAATCTGTTCACATATGAGTTATGTATCTGTGTTGATTTACAGTAAATATATAGAGAAAATAGTAATATTAGACTGTACCGGTGATTTTATTATTTCAATAGTTACTTGTGTATCTCTCGACTATGTTATTACATACATACATATATGTATCTTAGAGTTAATACATATTTATGAAATTTCTATGTATACAGAAAAATACACAATATGATTCTTATGAAATTTGTTGTTGCTTTATTATAAATTTAATTTTCATTCATTCTATAAACGATAAAAAAAATGACAAATCACTACGATTTAAAGATAAGTTTATGATAAGATATAATTATAGTGACTAATAGATAAAATTGAATGAAAATATTATTACTTATATTATATACATATTATTAAATAATTTAATTACATTAAGTACTTAAGTACTTATTTTTTTTGTCTGTAAATAGTGTTTTTTTACTATTTTCTTGACATCAATCGGCGAATAATAAAGTTTTGAGTGGCAATTTACATAAATTTTCAAAGAAACTCATCAATACACTAATTAAAAAAAATACAGGTAGTTAAATAATATATTTTATTACTATCTAAATAAGGTTAATTTCAAAAATATAAATTTTAATAGACTAAAAAAAAACCTACATTGAATTTACCTTAGTTTTAAAATAAAACAAAAATCCCAAAAAAAATTTTTAGCAACAAATATGTAATAAATTCAATGTATCCAAATTCACAATTAATTCAAGAGGCAATCTCATGACTATTTCGAGCAAATGAAAAGATAAACCAACTTATATTAAAAGTAACAATGAAAGAGATCTTGTGACTAAGCAATTGCGTTATTAATTAATAATATTTTACGAAACACCTCGTAAGCATCCATACGTATCGGAAAACCTAGTCTTAATGTGGAAAAAATGCGCAATTAACAATGCGTTCTACCTGCACAAAATATTATGCTTCTTTTACCTATTTATTAACGATCGCTGGATTGGCTCTCTGGCCGTTTTATTTTTTTGGCATTAACACATTTCATGGGTGTGTTTAAAAAGCAATGATATTGGCTCGCCAACATCCATATCTGCGACACGCCACAACTGTCTCGAACCAGCAGCAGAGTGGCAGACAGGCAAATGAAAAAATCTGAGGCACAGCAAATCATTTAGCATCATAAAAAGAACACATTACAACATATCACAGCCGGCAATTATTCAACCTGACACTCAAGCAAAGACTTGAGTTGACTGAGTTGAGACTTGATTTTAACTCCATCATCTTACAAAGTCACATTCTTTTTGTCTCAAAACCAAAATTATCTATTACTAATGTATTTATTAAATTCACTGAAAAAATAAATATATTATAAATGTAAGTAAATTTCGTTTTTTAATAATTTTGCTTAAACCAGATTATAGAAAAAATATTTATATATACATTAAATTGAGACCATTGTAATCTAACAGATTACCCAATGCGTCACGATGGTTAAAAAAATAGTTTGATTGTGATTTTGAGCAAATATCATTTTGAATATAAGCAATTCAAATTTTAATTTAGCGGAATATATGTTGATGAAAAAGATTTTTTTGGAAGAGTGTCTAAAGAATATTTTCTAAATATTAAATTAGTTTTAAATATTATATCTCAATATGTAGTTTATATAAGCACCTTGATAAATAATAAGAAAGTATCCTACACAAACATATGTATTTAAATTATAAACTCATATAAAAATATTTTGAAATATTTCTAAGTCAATATATTTATACAAGGCTTTCGAAGACAGCAAAAATAAAATCAAAAGTTTAGTGTAAAAACATATTCGGCAGTTGGAAAATAAGGTGCTGATTCCGACCATGCACTTTTTGGTCGTACTTAGCTTTGACCATCATAATCTTATCAAAAGATATTTGAGTGATTTATTTTTATTTCATACAAAATACTACATAATTAATTTAGTTATTTAGAAATAATATGTAGCTTAATGTAATATAATACAACATTAGACATAAATTAATATATACCTATCACCAAAATAAGAAATAATTTATTTTAGTTACACAATAAAAATTTTAATAGTAACAAATTTAGTATTTTTAATATAACCATTAAGTTAATTAAATATGTATTAGTATTCTTTTTGTAACTTTGTAGCATTGCCACCATTTAACATACAAACATTCTATTTATTTTACTTAAGAAAATTTAATACTCTTCACAGTTAGCAAAATTTTTTTTTTGAGAATTAGGTCTGTTAAAATAAAATGAATTTTGCAATTTTTTTACGATATTTTTTATTTTATAAAATTAATGTAAAAGACGTAAGAAAATTTAAATAATTAATATAGAAACAAGTCAAGCAGTGATATACCAATACAACTACAATAACCTCAAATTCAGGGCTATGAAATACCTATTTGAATAATGTCAACAATTGTCACATAGGTATTCAACATTCGTATGCGGTATTATCTACGGTCGACGTGAGTTCCATCAGCGTTGAGGGTGGTCTAGTATTTACACGGCGGGCAGGGCGGGGAAAATGCGACAGGGCGTGAAAAAAGTTTGTGACGGTCTGCAAACACAGGGTGTGCATCGCACGATGTGTGGTCATTCGCTCGGATTTGTTCAGTGAACCACACTGTCTGCAGATAGAGACCAAAAATTCACGCTGCATATTTTGTTTCTGACAAAATCTTGCGTAGTCATGTATACGTAAAACTAGCGCATTTATCATTTTTGTGACATTGTTACGTTAACGTGGCTTAACGGTATGATTTTGACAAGCTAAATTTTTGATAATACTTAGAATGAAAAATAAAGCCCAAGTATACACATTTTACATTAAAAAACAGGTTTTATATTTACTAAGGAAGGACCAGAGCGATTTATCTTAAAAAAGCCTTTAGTAGATAAAAATATTTTAAGTGTTTTAGCAAGGGTCATTCGACGGCACACTAGAGTTGCCGAGTTTATATATAAGAAAAGAATATCAGGAATGATACGGGCATGTCCTATCTAGATATAGAAAAGGCCTTTGACACTGTCTGATACGATGGATTGTTATATAAGATAATCAAAGCTAAAGTTTGTTTTTACTTATTCACATAATTTATGATTATTTTTGCGACAAAAAATGTAATGTCTCAATCAAAAGAGAAAACTCAGTCTCGAGAAAAGTACCAATGCGAGTACCAATACCTCATTTTTTCCTCTATATCCATGACATTCAAACACCACAGTACTGTCAACTAACGCTATATACAGTTGATTAGGCGATATATACCTGCTCATCAAGCAGAAAAACAATCGCCAAAAGACAAATGATCTAAAAAATATTGCTGAAATTGTTTTACAGGAAGATACTACTTCTGGTAATGTGATTGTCTTAAAAAATAAAAAATAAATAATAAAATAAAACATTATAATATTAAAAATTATTTTTTCATTATTTAACTGCAAAGATTTTAAATATTAGTATATTAAATAAAAATATAGTTTTCAAGGCATTTCAACCCCACAAATCAATTTTATTATTTAAAAAAATATCTTTTCGTATCAACAGGTTTTTATTTTGATTTTTAATAATATCCATACAATAAAAAAATATCAAACCTAAACCATAGTTTTGTATGGCCGTAATTGTTATTATTTAAAATGCTACCCTCTACCTAATCTAAATTTGGTCAAAAAACTATTATTTGTTGAAATACGAAATAATTTTCTAATTGTTAACAACAAAAATGTCTTTACGCCTTCAATAAATATTTTTTAATAAAATGTCTGTCAACCGTTTCTACTTTGACCGAAATTTGCAGAATTCGTTCGTTAAACTGAACAAAATGCCGGAAAGGCCCACTTTTTATTACATATTTTTTAATTAAATAATATTTTACAGACAATTAATTATTTTTTTGTACTAATGGGTTAAATAAAAACATATTGTTAAAAACATATCGTCAAAAAAGTAGTGAATATATTCAAATATTCGAATACTGAAAAATTACGAATAATTGGGAACCCTAGTTGTTACCTCATAGGCGTAAGCCACATGCGTTACAACGGCTTAAATCCATGCCAACTGGGTAAGTTAATTAAACATTATAAATATCTACAAGTAAATATTAACCACTAGATTTAAACAATTATTAATCATTAGATATTACATGACAGACGAAGCTGATTTTTATTATTAGCGAATTTTTTAAGTAAAATACGTGTCTGCTGCCACAGCTCAAACTTGTGGTCTCTGGTTCACCATTCTAAACCCTATGGGCTATTCTGAACTATGCGAATAAACAAAAAAAAGAGTAATATGTTTCACTGTATTTTTTTAGATTTTTTTTAGTAGAAGTTTTAACAATAACCTTCTTTATAAAACTACACGAACAATGGTTGGGCTAAACAAAATATTAATGAAATCGGCATACAACTAAGAATTGCACAATAGCCACGCAGTTTTTTTATACCTCTTAATTATCATAAATTACCACAACATAACAACTCTTTAAAACTCACGCTCTCAAAAATATGTATGGCTTTGCCTGAAATTATAAATAAAAAATTATTTATAATTAAAAAAAAATAGGTATAAATTTTTGCACTTAAATTAATTTTAATTTAATTTGTCAGCAATTATTACAAACTTATAATAATGCTTGAATAAGTACAACAATGCTTAAAATAAAGATATTAAGAAGATAAATATCTCTATGTTATAGCTCAACTAATTTATATTTTTTTTTTTTTATTTATTGAAGTCATTACATAGAGATATTTATCTACTTTAAATCTTTAATATAAGCATTTTTGTACGTATTCTTTGTAATAATTGCTGAAAAATGGACGCCATCTTTAAAGTTACGCTTTTACTTTGTAAAAAAAATGTTTTGCAATAAAAGAGAAGGAAAAATATTACAGATATTACAAATTTAATTAGTACAGTGTGTTCTAAAAACAGATAATAGGTTTTTTTATTTATCATACTTTAAAAAATAAAATAAAGAAGAGGTACACAAACATATATTGCTCTTTAAAATTAATAAGAACTAGAATAGATACAAAATATTTATCATAATAAATGTTTATAATGAGAAATAAAATTATGTAAAAATAAGCAATTTAATTTCAATTATTTTTAATGTATAATAAAACCCAAAAAAATATATACAAATATTAAAAATATTGTTTATTTGAGCAACTTGATTATTTAGTAGCGCCATTTTCCCAAAAATATTCTGAATAAAAACCATAATTTTAAATATTCTTACTACTGATTAGTTGCTTTAGATGAAAATATATCTATTGGCGTCATTACTGTAATATTATTTTATTTTAATAATATGAAGTGCTTCACAATGAGCTAAAGTAGCTTATCATATTAGTACAATACTTCTTTTAAAATGTATATGGTTTGTTGTAAGTACACGAGATAATTATTGAAAATGAAATACCCGCACATAAATTACTAGATTAAATCAATTAAAAGAAAACGTAAAGGTTACTAATGTATTTAAGACCGCACTAAGATACACCCTATAATTCTTGTAGTTCAAAATTGATTTTCCAACAAAAAGTATCCGATTGGTTTACAGGGGATGTAATACGAAAGTTTTCGGTCACTCTTTGGGCAGTATGTAATGGCACTCAGCGTCATACGTGTCTAGATAAATCAAGACTTTTATCTAGTTAGACAACAGCAGCAGCAATGGCAGCATCGGCGTCCGACATTCTTTTTACGAAGGAAAAAAGAGAACTCGCGGAAGTGGTTCCGAAACAAATAACTCTATTAGGTTTTGTGCGTTCTTTGCCGGTTCCACCGATACCGGTTGTCGTATTAAGCCAATAAATACTCCGGCAGCTTAATTACCCCCGGCTTCCAATGGTCTGAATCTAAATTACGGCCCGAGACAAAAGTGGGGATCGAAGAAGGCCGTATTTTTGGACAACGAGATTAAGGTAGATTCCGGCTACGTAAAAGCTCGCTAGATAATGAACTAGAAGAAAAACTTGCTAGTCGGATTTGCGCTGTTTTACGTGATCGTAATGAAAAGGCTGGTGAGGATGAAGCGAAAAAGGAAGAGAAAAAAGCCGACTAGATGCCCTAATTAATAAACCCGGCACGGTCTGTTCGATTTAACAATAATCCAATGAAAATTATCATTTGTATAGATATAGAACTAAAATTAGCATTACGTTTTATAATCAAAAGAAACGTTACGAAATAAATGCCAGATTAATAAAATAAGCAATTATTAATACAATAATAATTCTCGTTTAAGATTTGAGAAATTGTGGTGGCAAACCTGTTGTAGGTGGAATCTTCTCATTACATTCACAGTCAATGTTCTCGTAAATTTTAATTACTTATTTGAATTTATTTAGAACTTCTAAATTAAGCTTTTTCAGCATTGTTTATGTTGAAAATTTAGCCATGGGGTATGTATAAATTTAGATAACGAAGCTGACCCACGGGCCACGACGTCTAATAAAGAGTTGCAGTCTTACCATATGCGCCACTTATTTTCATTAAAATGCCACTCCTCTGTTGCAGTAGATTTCTTTATGCTTTCTACGTGAGGTCGTTCAAATAAATAATGCAACGAGACTCAAGAGCAACCGAGAAATTATACAACCAAACCAGAGGATTATTCTAGGCAGAAATCGATCATCAATCAAGATTAGGTTCAATACTATTTTATAAGAATATATTCAGAAATGCTGACTACAATTTTAAAACGAATTTACAGAACCAGAAATACTAATTTGACAGTGCTTCAAATTACCATCTCAAAAAATCAATTGCTGTTACGATAATTTAAAATAAGCAAAATCATATTTATATCTGAAAAAATTATAATGAAGCAATTGCATGGGGTATGAAGGGTATCAGCGTAAAAACGGTTGGTATGTCATAAATTATTTTATTTAAAATAAATTATTTACTAATATTAACTTTTTTAAAGCACGTATGTATAGTCATTATGTGTTATCAGAATCGTTTATAGTTGAATTTGTGCATTATTAACCTAAATTATCAGAAATTGAAAAGTTACTTATCATTACGCGTATAGCACATATATATATATATACATGGTTTTTATGCTTTAGATTAGAAAATACTCAGTAATAACTATTGATCACCTTGTTAAAAATAAAATAATACAATATGATATTTTAAACTATTTTAACCATATTTTTCGCTTTTATTGTATGCATAAATTATCTTAAACAAATGTCTATAAATGTAAATAAAAATTAACCAAATACAACTAGACCAAATTAAATTTCTAAAATTAACTATTGTTTTTTAACTTTCATTAGGTAAGATTTGAGTTTGAACAATAAATATTCAAATTAGGTTTAAAAGACATTTTATAGCATGATAAGTAATTTTATCAGTTGAAATAGATTTTTGCTAGTAGATATTTATACCTCCAAAAAACTGTATTTAAACCTAATTTTAATAAAATAGTTAAATAAATTAAATTTATACTAATAAATTTATGTACTAAAAAAAGTTCACTTTAACATAATCATCAAATAAATGATCCCTAATTTATGGCATAATATGTTTGTTAGTTCTCTGTTAATATTTATTTGTTTCTATTTATAAATGCTTTTTAAAGATTTGTTTATATTTATTTAAAAAATAATTGGTGCGTTTATTATTAGCCCAACGACCTTTATAATATTATTTATTTTTCGTAATTTGAATAAAAAAATCAGATATAAATATTATAAATATTATTTACATGACGTTATATTTAGTAATGTAAATAATAATATTTGTTTGAAACAGTTACGCATAACCTTTAATGTTAACTTGCTATTTTTATTTATTTTATTTTTTAAAAATAATTTTAAATCCCACATTTGCTTTCGTTTTTTACAATTTACAAAAAATGGATATTACTATTGATTTTTTTAATATCTAGCATATATTAATGGTTTTCCAAAATTACCGCTAGATTTAAATTTGCCGTCACATGTTAAAATTAGCTATAAAGCTAAATAAATGAATAAAATTAATAATAATAAAATATTTATATAACAGACAAAAATTAAAATAATATTCAAACGATAATTTTTAAATATATTTATTCATAGCCCTACAGATACTATTGCATGCGTCTATATAGATCCATAGGCGCAACAAATATTGGACTAGGCGAATTTATTAACTTGGCTGCACGGGGTTATAGTTTTGCTCGTAAATATGGTAAAATGGAGAGAGATTTACGGGCTGGTTTTGTTTTTATTTAATTACATTAAACAAATTGCGGGCCACGGATGCAGCGCCCCTGAAGGGCGCACAAATCATGGCGTGCATATGAATATATTTGACTGTTCGTATTTATTGCGAGCAAAGCGGGCGCCGACAGAGCAGTGCCAGTGGTTGAAAATAATCAGTGCGATTTAACAGGGAATTATTTTAAGAGATATGTATGAGCATTTAAATAAATACTTTGTTCCATAAAACAAATTGTTTGTGCATTTACGCAAGGAAAAGGATTTGTTGCAAAATGTGTTTTGACTAACGCTCACTCGCTGCCGCTCGATTGCATCTAATACTAATATGGTAAAAGCATTGTCAGATATGTCAATACCGCTCAAAATAGATTTTCTAAATGTTGTTTAGAATTAATTTTTTTCATAATCAACAATGAACATCATATTTGTTTTAAATTTGAGAAAATAGGGTAAATTTATAAAAAATGATTTTGTAGTTAATATTTATTATATATGTAAATATTTAAAAATATTGACTTACATATATTAGCAGTTATTTGCACTATTTATTATAAAAAAAATCGATACGTATCACTACTATAAATAAAATAAATGTTTCATTATTCGTTGTCTATGCAACGTCTTTATTTATTCTTGTAACTATGGCGTTTTTTTTTAAATTGTTTATTCACTTAGGTCAGATCATTGTTGCAAGCAACAACTATAAATTTAAAAACTTTGCTTTAGCATTATATGCATGTATATAAATTCAATTTAATTTGCATTATAGTGTCTTATTAGGTTATGTTCTGCGAAATATTTTTATAGTATTTAAAATATCTATGATATTTGATAGTTGATATATGTTTGATATAATAACATTATTGCGGATTACTGTTGTGGGTTTTTTGTGCAACTGCGCTATAAAGTTACCGTTTGGAGGTCACCATAATGACCAATTGAACAACGAGAAGAGGAATCTCTCACACTACATAATTATCGACCCATTTTAAAAGTTATATAGGTGACCGTGTTTTCTCTAAAGTCGTTTTGGAGGTATGTTTAAGAAGCGAAGCAAGTGGTAAACATCTTCTGCCGAAGCAGTCTCAATCGATTAATTTGAGTGATGTGACATTTCAGCGACATCACGACATCACAATGACAATCCCAGATACTTTATCTCTGCTGATAAATACCATTTGTAACACCATCGAAAAGAGCTGCATTCCTAATACTATTTCTATACTATAGTAAATTACACATAATGAAATAATTTTTCTGACGTATATTTTAAAGGCAAACTTACACACATTGCCCTCGAAACCCTGTAGTAAAAAAATGTGTATTGTTAAATATTTTTATATTGTCAGCTCTTAAAAAAATGTGTTACTAATGTTACTCCACACCAAGCAAGCACCTGTTAAAATAGGTCTATTTTGATTTTGTATAAAAACATTTTTTTATGCACACATATTCTATTAAATCACAATGCAGTACTTAACCAATAATAATAAAAAAAAAGCGCAAGAACAACAAGAAAATTAAATTTTGCTATAAAACAATGAGATAACACACGGTGCAGTACCAGTAATTTAATTTATTCTAAGCTCTAAGCAATAAAAATAATATATAACACACATTTCTATACAAACCTTAAAATACTTATAACATAAACTATGAAACACTGCTATGAAATACCGAAAAATACTATAAAAATATCACACATGACCATATTAACTCATTATTCTCAAATTTTTTTTTAGGTATATACTTAAAATGTCTTTTTTAGAGTAGTATATCAAGCCAAATATTTTTTTTTCTGTAAAAGGTTTTTGTATGTTTTTATTTGATTAATTCTGGTATTTTTATTAATATTATTATTGATTTATCTCTATTTTTAGAGCACAGTTTCAAAATGTATTCATTAAATTTAAGCTAGGTTCATGTGTACGCCCAGGTATTTATTTCCATTCTACATACTACTCCCGGCGGTGACAAAACCTATGTACAAAATACGAAATATCTGTTTAAATGCAAAAGCTGGATTTACATATATGCAATTAGTTAATAAATGTAAATTATTTTACTAAGCTAATGTAGCATGTGTAAAAGACTTGTTATACATCCATTATATAATGAATAAGAACATAGTCATGTGTAAAAATACTCTACTTTAATATAACCAATTAGAGAGATTAACTTATGCTATTAAGTCATAAAAAGATTAGTTCAAATTGTGATTAAGCGTTTTAACCGTTAAAGATTTTTTTTGGTTTCTTAGTTAAAATGAGACAACACCGTGAGAAACTAAAAAAATGTTTTTCTGTGTGCGATTTTCGTTTCCGCATTAATCACTGAACCATTAAAATCAAAATCTATATTTTTACTATATGTGATGTGAAGCAAAACTTGTTTTTATCACTAAATTATTATAAACTAATAAACAAGTTCAAAGTCATCATAATGTCTATCTACTCGTATACAAATATTAATAAACGATGCAAAAAAATACATAATTTGTTGGCGAATTTGATTTAAATATTTCGATAATTATTAGTAATGTAATAATATTATCTTTTAGTTATTAAATATATGTATATTAAATTTAAGCTTTATTTTAAATAAAAATGTACCATATAAACAATATTTAACTCATAAAATCAAGAGCAATTTTAATCAGTTTTGGTTATCAAATCATATTGAAAAATTAAAAGTAGATTTATAGACAATTTCTTGTTACCACATAACTTGTTTACAAGTGTAACTATTTGTAAATAAAATAAAATAATAGTGTGTCGAACAAGATAGTTTAAAAACATCCACAGACGAAGCGCTCTTAATGTCGAAGCGAATTTACAATCTAGTGTTGTTAATGCTGGTCCGCACGGTATGAGCTACGTTTTTCACTTGTGTATAGTGTAAATTTTTATCGTTTCCCGGTATGCGATACGAGCGCCGTAAATTACTAAAGGCGTCGGTTTGGCAAAGGCGTCGGAAAATTGGAAAATGTAACGGAAACGGGGTCGGGCATTAATTATTCAAGTATAATTGGAAATCGGCGCGTTGAGGGAATAGTTTGAACGGTGGACGAATTTTGACTAAAGAAATAAATTAAATGCCTACATGGATGGATAGCAATAGGTAAAAAAGCAATTTGGCACACGTGACCCAACACGAAACTGGCATATCGAGATCGATGGGTCAACTTTAGGTTTTTTTGTGAAATTTATTGTATGTTTGAAAAGCTCCACCGTATGATGAACATAAATCTTGGCTCGTATGTGATAAATGTGTACGTTATTGCTATTTCGCCGCAAACGAACACCTGCTATAATCTGTTTCGGTATATGTATTTTTAACTATTACAACACCTGTTGGTAAACCTAAATATTCTATTAAATATTATTTTTTATTTATCATACTTTAAATAAATATAACACGCTTTAAAACATATTTTAATGGCATATGAATGACATTTGTAAAAGTCTGAAAAGGTTTATAATTAAAAATACAATAGGATAACATAACCCTTGTGATTAAGTTATAGAAATAAACTACATGATTAACTGTGCGCACCTGAGCAATTATTAGTTTGTAGTTAATTTTTAAAGGAGACACAATTAATTTTTTAAAATAAATTATTTTATAACTATTTTAAGTCAGTTCACCTACTGTTTGTATACTTAATATATTCTATATATATTAAGTTATTGTATGTATTGTCGTCTCCAAAGCACTTTTCGAAATATAGCTTCCAGACGAGAAGAGGGAAGCGGCTGCTTTCACGGTTTTGTCCGACTTTGTTGATAATCAGTGTAACTTCACTAAGTGCAAATTAGAATGCACTGTCACGTGTCCCAAGAAAGAAATATAATAATAATAATAATAATAATAACAGTAACAGATATTTGGGGGTTTAACTGGATTTGTTTATATCTGACGGTTTTCTTGTAGAAAGATTTAGTGCTGCGCGACCGTTTGATTCTAAGCCGTTAGAGATTTGGCAACCTGGTACTTGCCATTAATGACTAAACGGCAGTTTTGAAAATATTTTTAGCTATTTTTTTATTGCTATGTATGGCATATTAAAAACAAACTAGCCTATGACATTTGTTATATGCTACTTTTAACGTGTAAAATTAACGATTACCGAATTTTCCTTACAGTCAATGTCAATAAAAACGTTCGATGAACCTCGCCTTTTAAATATTAAACCATAAATCTAGAGATTAAACTTATTTTCAATTATATTTATTTAATTTAATCACGATAAAGTTTAATTTAAGAAATATTTACAATTTATTAGTAAATTTAGAATAGATGTACAGTATAATTTTTAATGTTTATTTTTTTCTAGTTGCAATTAGTTTTTACTAATGATATCTATTTTTTTAATGATTTAATAATAACTTTCATATGGAAAACTAAAATCAAATTTCACTCCCAAATCCTTCACAAAACGACCTTCACAGCACGACCTCTAATCCAGTTGATGGTCTTCACTATAGTGTAAAGGAGTTTTTTCATTTTTGGAGGTAATTTTTTTGATGCCAGAGCTAGAAAACAGAGGGTAGCTTTTAAGTGCAGAATCTCTCGTTTTATAAGTGCAAAAAATCCTAATTTATTTTTTAGCATAGCAGGGATATCTTTAGTACACACAGAACCAATAATTTGGGTATCCATGTCATTCTTTGCAAATAAGTCCTTCACATATTGAAAGAGCGTGTAATTTTTAAGCAATTATTTAATTCATTTTAAACAAAAAATAAAAATATTATCTCGCACCCCTTAGCGGTGCGAGCATCCCTGGCTATAACGAATAAAATAGAAAAACAATTTAAATATAATTGTAAAAGACCAGTTCCTCTTCATTAACATTGACGATCAGTAACATTGTTATCGACCTCTGTTAAGCTCGCCAAAGTATGGCGATATGCTGCAGTTTCCTGATAATAAATATTATTGCAGCGCAGATAGAAACAAAAACAACACACAATGGTATTATTGTGCGACGTATACGACTTTAATGTATGTGTGTAAAATTTGGAAGCTATGGCGTACACTGCTTTAGAGAGTATATAATGATTAATGAATCAGATATTTGCAAAGATGTCTAGATGCATCTATATTTAAAACACAATTTCTCCTCTCACATATAAATAAAAACATGTAAGTGAGAAAAAATATACCTTGCTAAGTTTTCACCTCGAGCCTTTTATTATACTAAATATTTTATTAGAAGTACCTTTCTTCTACTAAAATATTATTATACAACACACTTAAAGTAATCTCATTCTTGGAACGTCGCAAATACTTTCCCACCTGAGCAAACCTGACCTAATAGATACTCGTATTAATTAAAGTTAAAATGTATTACATTAGCCGGAGGCGTCAAAATGTATCCTTAACCGACCTAAGTCATAATAAGTTAACTTCCACTCCGAACCTCGTTTCCCAGTTAAACCCCTTTACTTCGGGGTAAATACCCTTTCCGCAGTATGTACATGTACATACACATAACACACTCTATTACTGGCGTATATCATATTAAACAAACACTATATTATTAGTTTTCGCTCGCTTCATATTCGCACAATTTATTATTAAACACGTTCTTTAAACTTGTTAACCGGCGTTCGAGTGTTTAATATGTGCGTAGTAATTAAAATGCCCGTTTAATATTTCACTTGTGTGTAAAACTGTTCATTAGTTAAACATTCATCATAATCATTTTCCTTTTTCACAGTGGATGGTGATTATTATAGCAAACATTGAGGAATATAAGCTTACTCGGGAAACGAATATATGTATAAGACAATATTAAAAATTATTGATTTTTAAATAAATAGTATCCTTGCAATTTTTTGAAATATTGAATACAGAAATGATCTGTAAATCCGTTTGTAGTTTACATGTTTTTTATATAGATAAAAAAATTTTCCCCAGCATTTAAGTAAATAATATCATATTTTTATAAGCTTACCAACTATTTAATGTGACATACACTATTTGTTAAAAATGTTGCATATCACTGTCGGAAGGTCAATAATTGAATAACATAAATCAAGGAAGGGGGAGAACATGTTCAGGGCTATACCATCGAATTAAATTAATTTGGAGTGTGAAGTTTTGCGCGCAAATTTATCATGAACTCTGGAGAGTGTATTGGAAAGTTAAATTAAATGAAGTTTCGAATCAACTTCGAAAATATATTATGAATTTGCCGAAATTTATAATGAGTAATAGCCCTTGACGGGGGCACGCTTCAAAAGGGGTATTGCTATCTACCGAATGGATCTTTCCTGTTTATTGCTGGTGAGCAACTTTGAGAGTGAGAGAGAAAGATTGAAAGTTTCGTTTTCAATATAAAAAAATCATATTATTGCTATTAATTAAAATTTTGTATATAGATTATTTTAATGGTAACTGTATATAGTGTAAGATTGTTACGGAAATGTTTCTGGCACATGCTATCAAATTGATATCAAAACGCGAAATGTAAGGTGATGTGTATACATTATACGAAGGTGAATAAATTAGTACATTGTTGTGATATAGTAATTAGTAAGATTTAAGTCCCACTTGACGGCTCGACACTGATCGCACAGCGATATTACAGTTCTGTGTGTTAGCACTTTGATGTAATCAGAACTCTTTCATGGTTATGTGTCGTAATTTTCAGGAATTTTGTTAAACAGCCACTTTAGCTTTCAACACGCAATACTGTATACTTTTGTTTAATACTACCGAGAAAAAACGTGTTATATCGATTTAATAAATTACATGCAAACTAAGGTTATAGTTAATACCAAAAATACTAATACAATAATAATAAAACTAACATTAAAATATCTTTAATAATAAACGTTTTGTTAACAAATAAAATTTTTGCGATCTTAGGATAAAGTAGGTTCAAGGGTTAAAGTAAACCAGACGGCATTTTAGCTTTCGATTTAAATTCATTTAAAAAATATTATTCCAATAAGAATTTCGACAACATAGACTAGGGGCCAGCTACGGCTCGCACTAGGAATTTATTTTTTATTTTTAAACCCAAAGCATGAGCTTTAACGAAACAGCCAACTATTGAAAAAATGAGTTGCGAGATATTACCGTATTTAGTGTTCCTATTGCTTCGTATTCCGCTGTGAAGTTCCACAGTTATAATTCAACAGCGCCTTTAGAGTCCCGTGTTAAGTATTCTTCAATATTTTGTTCTTATTTTTTTATTAAATTTTGTTGAGATTTTTGTAAGATGCAACATTATTATATATATTATATATACATTTAGTGCGGGAGCAAATCTCTTCTGCGACTTTATTTGTTAGGAAAATGAGAAAGGTATCTACGATTTCTGAGACATTCTCACTTCCATTTAATAAAAATGGTTCATGCACATATGAAAAATCATCTAAACATGCCTCGACTTTGGTTTATAAAAAGTTTCCTGAAAAAAAAAATATATTTGACATATTTTTTTTATTATTAAATGCTAATATCATTCTTACATTATTATGATGTAGTGTTTTCATTACACTCCGATGAAAATTACATATTTGATATAAACTATAAATAATGAAAATTGGTTATTACTGCTTATATAATAAATAATAATTTCAAATATAAATGTGATAAGTACTTACTTTGTAATTGTAATAATCTTCGTCTGATTCCAAGTCAAACACATGGATCACCCGAAAAAAATTTTATGCCTTTCGATTCATCGGTATTATTATATCTTTCGGCCATCGCTATAAATATTTTTTAAACTAAAGTTAGTTTGGTAATAAAATTATTTAACGAAGTGAAAGTATTAAACGTACTTGTTAGGTCGAAAAATAGTTAAGAAGCGCAGGAATATTTTGTGTCTCGATGTAATGTCTCTCCCGATGATAGGCAAACAAATACTGACGCACGATTGAAACGTAATCTGATGCGTGAGTCAGAGCATGAAGCACCTTCCAGTAACACGCACGTGTGCGTCTTGCTCGCACACATACAAATCCGTGCGATTTAAAACTCACCTATATCTCTCTTGCAAAATTCTCTGACAAAGCGAATAGTTCTAAAAATATAATGTTTTTAAATATATACATTAAGATAATTTTGATTTAAATAATAAGTTCGTTGATCTCACATGTACTAAATATTATACTATACAGGCTTAAAAAATTAAATAAGAGAGTGGCACAAAACACCTGCAAATATCATGGAATTACAACAATAAGAAACAGTGCGCATATGTCTAATAAAAACTGCGATCATTAAGACCACTGGCACTGATTTAGTAAACATGGTTTATGTTTTAAAATAAATGAGTTCTGTATTTACAAAAAAAAAAAAAAAATTGCAGTGAGTATATTTTTTCACGTTTAAACTGCAGTTTTAGAATCGTTTAATACATTTTTTCGATTCTTAAAAATCTAATAGACAGTACAAATAAAAAACAGTCACTTCACATTTAAGTGAATAAACTGAAAAGTGATATTGTTTGATTAAGATCACGTGCTTCGGGATATTAATTTGTAATTGGCAGCACGTATGTATTTCATATTTTAAAATATATACTTAAAGATAAAATACATAAAATTTAAATTTCAAGTCAGCATCAACATATGATGATTTGCAATGGAGTGACAAACTTCGAACCTCAGTTTGTATAAATGTGTTTTGAACAATTTTCAATAAGTGTCAAAATTTATAATAAATTTTATGCGTATAGATGCAAATGCTTAAGTTGTAAACCTTACAAAAAATTACATGTTTTTTTAAGCTCACATTAATTTTGCTCTTTAGCCTGCTGAGCTTAAAATTTAGACGATCAAAAA
Organism: Plectrocnemia conspersa; assembly: GCF_051122295.1. Lineage (NCBI taxonomy): Eukaryota > Metazoa > Arthropoda > Insecta > Trichoptera > Polycentropodidae > Plectrocnemia > Plectrocnemia conspersa. The sequence goes on along the minus strand of NW_028277177.1, from coordinate 25,798,179 downwards.
TAAAGATTTGCTTTTAAAAACTGAGAAAGTGGTTAAACCTAATTAAAAATTGCGATTTATAAATCTTGAAAAGGGCAATGTATTATGTTTATATATTTGTACTAGCTAAAAAATCCAAATATTAGCCAAAATATTTATAATTTTCATCAAGTAAAAATATTTTATAAATGCCAAATATTATATAAAAAAAGTCCTAGAATTTAGCATATGATATAATAATGTATACCTTTACATATGACATTATTAAATGTTTCAATTAATTCAAGAAGATCCAAAAAAATTAATAGTACTGTTTATTTTTGATAAATTGAACTTTAAAAATATGAAGCTTCTGTCAGTACGCTTAGTGATTTTTCACAAGAAAATTATATAAACATTTAATATTTATTTTTAGAAACAGACCCACAATAAATATAAGGTTTAATCCTTAGATTATTTATTTTTATTTTATTATAGTACTTATACAAATCGTACGTCCCTTAATTTATTATAGCATAAATAAACTTGTTTTAACACTAAAAAATACTATATAATATAAAGTTTTTAATCAATTAGAACAAATATAAAGATTTGAGAATCACCAATTGTTGATTTGCTCATATTCTCTTAAGATTAAATTTTAAATTAAATCTTCCACAAATGTAATGATTTTAAAAAATGGTTATGAAAATTAAAAATAATGATGTGTAGTTAAAGTATACGTTATATAAGCTAAGCTTCCAATTGTTATTAAAAAAATTCAAGCACATATAAGACAAATATCTTGATTAGGCATTTATTATGAAATTTTAATTTTAAATATTAAAACTCTTGAAACAAGTTGCTTAAAATTAATGTGACAAAGTCCAGTTTAAATTGAAATAAAAATTATGTGAAAATAATATTAAATTTTGTGAATTCCAGTGTTTAATACAAATAAAGGTTTTAATTTCTAGGTTGCAAAAAGTGTTGAAATTCAGAATCCTTAATAAAAATACATAGAAAAATTTCAAATCACTATCTATAAGCTTCCGGCGCGGAAGCCCTCTGCCACCGCAGCACAACATTCCGCGGCTTCCGGTCATCCGCGACTGTGCCCTTCGTGGAGGGGGGCGCACGTGCTCGAGGGCGCAGGCGCAGGCAGAATCCCTCGGCCGAAACGCCACACATATCGTACAGGGCCGGCTCAGTCGATAAGCGCCTCTGGAAGGCGCCGGTCGGCCGCTCGGCGTCGATACGCCCCTTGCGCGCGAAAAGTTACACGCGATAAACACATGTGCGAAAACTACCCGTAAATTTCAAACACAGCCCTTAAAAATAATAAATCTAATACGACGGTTATTATGAATCTGATTAATATAAATATATATTTAACAAACAAATAAATTCAAATATAACAATTTTATTTAACCAGTTGTTGATACGGTTTGTTGTAGCTACGTACTAATAGTCTAATCCTAAAATATTTATATAATATAAACAAATAATAAATAAGCGGTTTGTTCGGTTGTTCATATTGTTAATAATATGATCGTTTTATAGTATTAATCTGATATTGTGTTAAAGTTGTTCCTGATTAAATGTTTATGTGTCAATATCTGCAGTGCGGAAAATCACCTCCTGTGGGTATACGCCTCGAATTCTAAAAGGTAAGCAATTTATATAGTTACGACCTATATTTTTATTTATTGTTCCCGTTGATTGTCTTTATTTAGGCTGCCATATAAAATTGATTGTTGTTGGGTTGATAGCGGTTGAGCAACGCTGGAAAATAGATTTTTCAGCGTTGATTCAAACAGTGCTTAAAAAAAATATTTACCGTGAAATTTTATTCTTACAAGCAATTCCAAAAGTAAACACAAAATAATGACGTTTAATAATTCAAATTAATATTCAATCAGCTGTTTAAATCTTTGTTTTTATATACAAAAACATATTATATTCGAAAATTACCGTTAGAGCTATTATTTTTCATTTGTTTTTGTATTAAATATCTAAAAAAAAAAAATGTAAATATATATTTCATTTAATCAAACTCTGCTAATATATTATTATATTTATAATTCACTAAGCCATATATTTAATATACATAAAAAATGAAAGGCTTTATATTTGATTGTTTAAAATAAGTAAAAAAATCTGCCAGAGAATATAAAATTTGTTTGAATTCTTACTTACTTATATAGACTTTGTGCCACATTTTATATGTGTAAAAAGGAAGGCTTTATTAATATTCAACATTTTAATACTTGGTTCAACGTTGAAAATTTGTAGAAAATAAATTTTCAACGTGTTGTAATTATGCTTTATAAATATATAGTATTATTATAGTTTATAGCTTGCTTAGGTTACATACATAAATAAATTCTTGAGTTGATAAAAACATTTAATCATGTTTTTTGTAAGAAAACTTTAAGTATTTAATAATTGTTTGCTAAAAAAATTCTTATTATATATATTAAAATGTCATATTTGGTAATAACTATATATTACATTAAATATATATAATAAATTACATAAATATTTATTGCATTTTCTAAAATCTCATATGTACGTATGGTTAGCTGTAGAAAATATTATTTTAAAAATATATTGTAGGAAAATGTGAATAAGAACTTTTTAAAAAGGTTAGAAAAATATAAATATAGGACGTTTACTGTTTTTAAGTGCTATTTTCTTATATGCTTCAATGTTTTTTTGTACTGAAACATACAAATAGTTTAACTAATTATTTTTGCTTTAATATAACTATAAAGTTATTATATATTATTTTTTTAAATATTAAATTAGGATTCTGTATTCAAAATATAACATACACCTACATTATTTGTGGGTTTGCTTATATTTATGGTTTACTTTTTAGTATATCATTTTTTAAGAAAGGAAGATTTTATCTATTAAAATGTGAAAAAAAAGCTTTTATTGAATACACAATATGCCTAAGTTTCTCTCTTTTGCTTACTACTTCTATTTTAAATTCCTATTCAGATATATAAAATAAAAAAGCCGTATCAGTAGTACATAATAAATGCAAATCCAAAAATATTTTAAACCGATTTTGAAAGTATTTTTTTATTTTTAGATTTGAAATAATGATATACAAAGTATATTTCTTTAGTACAACTTGTAAAAAATATATGGTTAGATTTATTATATCGTGATTTTCATTTATGTTAAATTTTTTTTTAGCAAAATTAATCTTTGTAAATTTGAAAACATACACTAATTTACTTCTTTGTTTGGTTATTGCCTGAAAGTTATACATTATTAATATTGTGTTATACACATATAGTATTGGATATGTATTTTAAATAAATATATTTTATTAATTAGTTACAGAAATAAAGAGCCAAAACTACCCTTAAATATATTTTAAGACACAAATCAATCAATATTATTTTGTAATTATTAACCCGATATTTGACTAATTACCCATTTCACAGAATGTGAATATTGAAGTTATTGTTATACAATTTTAATATTTTATTTTATGTAGTCTAAATATAAATGCAATTTAAAGAAAATGAGATAATGTAATTTAATGTGGAGAAATTCGTCTTACAAAATTAGGTTATGAAAAGTGCTTAAATCCAATTGCGAGCAAAAATAACCTAATACAGATGTACTTTAAAATTATGTTTAACTTTTGATTATCAAATGGATTACAGCTTATCTTTGCTGGCAATATTGACAGCTAATATATATTTTTTTAAGATAGATGTAATTATATATTACATATATAACTGAACTAAATAGAGGGGCATGATAAACAGCGTTTTAATTTAAAGCTTTGTTACTGTCTTTTAAAGCATATTTTTATTACTGATAGTATTTCCACAGATTAGTAACGCTGTATAAGACATTTTTAGTTTTATTTTTAAATAATAAAAAAATTAGTTCTTATCTCTTATATTAAACATACATATGTCAATGCTAATTACTCAGTATTTAATATAATCATTAACCCTCAAATAGTATTGTGCAGCTGATAATGTAGGTATGCCAGTAAATTAAAATTGTGATTAAAAAATTACAGTTATATTTTGTGTTCTCTGTATTTAATAATATTAATATTATGGGAAATATTTTAATAAAATAATAAATAATTCATATTTATGTATTAAAAAAAAGTCGGGTTACTAGGTTATAGTTTTTAGCCCTAGAAATATAGCAGAGACGTGTAAAATCGGTGCGTGAAAGTTTTAAATGTGGATAAAAATATTTTTCTAAATACATATCATACATAAGGCGAATGTGAAAAAAAACGGGAACTGACAGGCAGTTTAGGGATATTGACGGTTTTTTCATGCACAGGGAAATGTGAGATGTCACGCGAATAACTAACGATGTGACAAAGTTATTGATGTGAAAATGTATTTTTTTTTCATATATGGATATAAAAATTTAATACGATTTTTAACAGTTATACGTATCTAAGATATAATTTTTTTATTAAAAAATGTAGTATTTAAAATTTGCGAGAGTAAAAAAAAATACAATAGTATTTCATCAATAGAGAAGCACTGTATTTTTAATATAGTATATGTTCCCCTATTGTAATATTATTATTTTTTAATTTTTCTGCAGTTTATAATTAGTTGTATAATAAATACAAGTTAAACTAAAAATAATTGGAATAAATCAGCGATATATAATTTAAAAACGATCTAAATATAATGTAGAAAAAAAAATTGTAGTGTCATTTAAAACCCGCATATTAATTAAAGTATATGATATATGTATATGGAAATTATAGGTCTTAGTAATTAGTTCAATTATTAGTTTAATTATTTTTTTTACTCTTTCTTAAAAAATTAAACATATAGGAATAAACTTAACAAAATTTAAGTTATAGAAACAAAATTAATTGAATGTTAGAGAAATAAAAAAAATGTATGTTTGTATTATATATACATGAGAAAAATTAGTATGACCATAAAACAATAGATTGTATAATAGTATTTTTAGGAAAGTTTGTCATAGTAAAAATAAAGCTGGATTTCTAAGTAAATAAAAGAACTTTTGTGTTTTACGACACAAAAATTTCTGTCATTGTTATTTATTAATTTTTATTTGTTGTATATTTCATAATTTATTAAATTAACTTCTGCAAACTGAGATGCTCATAGTTCTTCCTATATTTCATGCAGATTTATAAGGTATGTCCGGCAATTGTTTTTTGCACTTAAACCAAAATACTATGCTGACCATATTAACTGCACTATCATATCCTATTTCATTTAAATTGGTACAATTAAGCTGAATCGATACGTATACTATTTTGGCAGTGGTCCAAGAGCGATTCCGCGAGAGGGCTGCCATTGTTACAAAACAATATATGCCATATACCAACCAGTATATATATAATATATAGGTACATACACTCTCAATTTCTCTCTTAATGCCATCCCAATTTCAGTAGGAATTCAGTACTACATTGACTATAATAATATTCTAGAGCCTAAAACGCTGATGGTTTATATACGAGAACGACTTAATTTGTTCAAGGGTCGACTACATTTTATCTTCTTTCGGAGAATTTTAATTTCGTTCATATTTTTGCTCAAGTATTTTATATGAATATGTATACACGGCTAGGTATTTCATTGTTGTTTCAATGAATCAATCATTATTTTATGGAATCGTTTTTATCGAGAGATTTAATGGGTTTTGTGCTGAAAAAAGCATAAATAATAGGTTTTCACATAACTGGCAGACACTTAAAAAATGAATAGTTTATTTTTTTTTTTGAAGTGTCATTTTTCTATTATAATTTTGTTATTTGTCAAACGTTGGATTCAATTTTACTATTCACATTTCAATAGATTGCTACTATATATTATTTATAATAAAATCAATTTATAGTTGATGTGGCCTATATTCCATATTTTTTTATAAGCTTTTAATCGAAAACCGTTCAGCATTAATCACGTGTTGTAACATTTTATCTTAAGTTAGAGCATGCAAGATTTTCTTATTCAATTTAATAGATTAAATAAATAGCATATACCTGTCTTAAATTGTAAGGTTAAATATATACCACAAATATTCAAGTAATGACATAAAATATGCACATTTTATTATTAAATTAGACTATTTATCGTGCAAAGAAATGTCATTGCTTATTATTGTGAAATAACGGTATTGTAAATTTAAAACGTAAAAAGACAGTTTTTTTGCAGGGATTATATATTTATGTTTAAGTTACATTTTTGTAAGTTTTAGCAATGATTTAACCATTTATATTTTTAACTAGAAGAACACAAATAATTGCATAATAGCCACGCAGATAGCCAACAAATATGACAATAACTACTTAAATTATTTTCTTCATTACTTTTAAAACTCGAATTTTTAGGTCACAAATAAACATTTTTTGGATTTACTGTTGTAATTATCAGACGGTCGCATAGCGTTGGGTCTTAAATCGAGTGTTTCAGAGGTGTTGTTAGACTCTAATCTAATACGATTGGCTACAATTGGCCAAATATCCTATTCGTACAAACTTTCTCAAAGGTTCGAATTCCATACAGACCTTTAATGTTTTAAATTTATATTTTGTCTGGAAAATCGTAATTGTAATTATCTTATAATAATTATTCAAATCGATTTTTCCAGATTTTCATATTCTCACGGATGAATAATTAAAATAAATTTAACTGACTTGTTACATCTATTGATTGTAATGTATACTAATTGTTTAAAATGAATAACATATATGTGACTAATTTAGTCTTGTGTCTCACTACTTATTTAAATAGTTGTTGTATTTATGCCGTTTCAATGCATTGGGCTAACGTCTGTTATGTTGCAATAAAATATTTATAATAAATAATAAAAAAATAGTCAACAATCGAATCATTCAGACAATTTTTTTTTAGATATTTTTGGTAATTTTTATTTTGTACTATAAACTGTCATCACCTTTGTAAAAGTTACACTATTTGTTTTTGCATAGTCATACTGCGGTTTTTGTTAGGGTGCATATTTTACTTCCAGTGAGTGTTTATAGTTTATCTTATGCCTGCACTACACTCTCTGGAAATTGGCCAAGGTTGGCCAATGGCGGAGAATATAGTGGGTTACTTCGGTCGAGTTCGGTTCAGCCTGCTTTCTCTCTCGGAAGTTGTCTGAGGTTACCGAGAACGGGAGGTAAAGTGGGGGTTATTCAGTCGACTTGGCCAGTTTCGAGCGCTTTCAAACATTGTCGGCATTTTTTCGAGTCAAAGGGATTAAAGTTGGAGCTGCTATTTCGAGCGCGAGCGGTAAGATTCTTCCCCTTTTGCTCTCTCGCGTGTTAAGTGAGGAGAGTGAGAGAGATAATAATATTATGCTTCGCAAACTGAGATAAACGAGTAGCTCGGTTCAATTTTAGTATGCGCATAGGCGTCCTGTGGTTAACACGCATGACCAGCGCTGCATTGTGGTCACGTGGTCAAGTTATAATACCACATGCTACAGTGGAACGCATGTTAACATGCTTTTATGAAACTCGATCTTCAACAAACTCTTACTGACATCTTTGAATATTTTAGGGCACCAAAAGGGATTAATTGTAATTTTGATAGTATATTCTTCTAACAAATATTGTCATTATAGTTTTTTTCATATAAAATTAAATGATTAAAAAATAATTAGTGGTACTTGATTTTGTTAAAAATAATCGTTTCGAATATCATTTTGTATTTTCTTAGATCGGTTTATATAAATGTCACACTATACGAATTCTAATTTAGAATCGATGGTCACAAATACTAGGAAAGTCACATGTGGTGTTCGTATTCTGAAGTATCATTTTTATGTCTTATGGCATTTTGCAAAAGCCGACAAAGATTTTGCGTAAATTGAATATTTACGACCGAAAAGTTTTCACTGATATTGTATTGGTGAGGCCCACACAAACGTAATTTTAATAATATGACAATTTAAAAATTGCGATTATTTGGCACTTTCTTCGATCGCGCGCAAATATGCCGGCTGTACGTGACAGCAGCCGCCGTCCGAACGTCATCCACGCCACGATGTGAGCGGGCATATGAAATCCGCGACAGTGTGGGCGCTTACTCGAAGTCGTAGATCTCGGCCGATTCGTGATTTTTGAGAAAATAATGATATCTAATAAACATATTTGAATAGAATGCCAACTGAATTATTATTTATATAGGCGTTTATTAATTGATCACATTTACTTTATATATAAAAAGTATTGCATATTTTCAGTGCCGAAAAAGGGAGCGAGCGCGTGATTTGTATAATGTTGAAATTCAGAAACTCAACCAATTAATTCCACAATAAAATGTTTGAGAAATAAATTTCGGAATTTATAATTTGATTTTCTGAATATCCCTCGTACATATAACCAAAATAATGAATCCAAAACAAGTAACCATTCATAATCAAACATGGCTTAAAATTAACCAACACAACAGCCTAATTTAATAATCCGACCTTCGCCTCGCAAACACACTTCTTCCTTACACAATCGGCCCGCGAAATAATTGAATATTAACACAGTGCGAGCGAAACAACTTTACGCTCGTACAATTATATTAAAATTAATAAATAGGTCGTAAATAACTGTGAAAGTTTGCGGCGGTTTAATTGCTCCAATTCCGGAGGAATCCTACCGCAACTAAAACTCAGGTAGAAAGGTGGCACCGTTGATACACAGAAACGAGAGGGGGTGGCGGGTTTGGCCGCTAAGGGTGGTTGAGGCCAAGGGATACCCCGGCGGGGTGGTTTGTGTCTTTTATGGAGGGTCACCGGGCAAAGAGGCGATATGCTCTCCCAAAGACCGAAGGAATATGAAACGCTTTACGGGGGTGGCTTATGGTGTTTACCCTCGCCGCAACATGTTGATTACTCGTAGAATTTAACTTAGCCACCCCCGGTTACCCTTTATTTAACTGTTGAACGCATTAAATCGATTTGTTCGTGTTTTTTGTGCGAGGGTACATTGTAACACGTGTTTTTTTTGTATGATTACATATCATAAATTTTAATTTGCGTTTTTATGTACGCATGTTTCATATATTATATTAATAATTTATAAATAATACAAGAAACTTGAGTTACAACTTTTAGGAAGGATCGGACTTTTTGTGTAAAAATTTATAAAAGTATATAAATTATATATATACTTATTATTTGATTAGAAAGGTATTTATTTCATACACGAAGACATTGTGAAAGGGTCAGATTATTAAAGGTGGATTTAGTTGATAAACAAATATTAAAGGATGTGTAATGCTTCCTCGTTGAAATTTTGAAGTGATTTTGTCTATTTGGAGGCATTATGAGTGATCATTTGGGAATTTTACTCGCTAAAGAGCATCATAAGACTTAAGCACTAAACCCTTAGAATTCTAACATAATTTAATGACGTATAATATATAATTATGTTTTATTATTTCATGGTATATGCAAATATCCAGAGCTTTTATCCAAGTTGAGAAATTTAAGGACTACTAATGTAAAAGAAGATGTTAATTCCATTTATAATTGGGCACATTATATACGATTATTTTGGGGCATTGAAAAGTATTATTAAATAATGTATTTTATGAATATAAATATACATTGGGTTATGACCTATTAGGAATAATAAAATTTTATTTTCATATTGTTAATATTTGCTATTTTTCAACCATAATTCTATGGTTTGTATAACGAAACATATTTCAGTAGTACATTTTATGATTCATTAGTGTCACTACATCTTAATGTTTTATATCATATTATTAAAATAATAATTTAGTTTCGTCGGCTGTAAAGTATTAAGTCGATTTTTCAAGAAATACGTTTCTAGTTTCATATATAAAAAAAAATAGTTTGACTCCGTAACTCTCGCCGCCGTTTTGACAAAGCTCCACAATTTCACCAAAACTTCCATACTTAGTCCGAATTAAACTTTTGTACACTCGCCAGACAGCAGTTATAGTTCCACACGAATAAAGTTTATAATTATCGCGTTTGCACCACTTGACTATCTTGCTGGCATCCGTCGTTAGCCCGCAGCTTATTCTGTATTCTCCATTGCCAATTAGTCCGATGGAGAGCTATTATGTGTACTAGTTCCTGTAAGTGGTGAAACATTAAATAAATGTGTATCGAACGATGCAACGCTAATTCATCACTCAGTCGTATTAAACGCGGAACAAAGCTTTTACGTCTCGACGCAGCGGAATGAAAGTGTTAAACGTTTATGGGGTCGAAAGTCTTATGTCAAAGTGCTTTAGTTTAAGTAATAAAGCGGTTTTGCGGTTTAGGTGGAATCTTGAGAAGTGACCGCCGAGATTAATACGAGATCCCAGAATTAATGCTTCGTGCTATAAAATGTAATTCAGTACATTTCACATACATGTACCTATGGGACCAAGCCTTCTATGTCTTTAGTTTCATTAAAATTGTCCATTTTTAATTTGTAAAAAAATCTTATTAAATCATATTATTATTATTTAATTTATAATATATTACAATAAGTAGATTCTTATATAAATATTTAAAGTAATCAGAATTTTATTATTATTATCTTATCGAGAAAACAACAACACAGAACTACACAAAAATAAATAACAGTTTTTTGTAATCATAAATGATAGCAATCGTTTGCTTACATTTAATACGTTATTATAGTAATAAATCAATTTTAGTATAGTTCTCTTTTGGATACTACAAAACATTAAATCAGACAACGTCGTACCGTTTATTAGCTAGCCCACCCACAATTTAATATGAGCATTAAAATAATTTTACTTAGTTGCAATGAGTGTTTCTTCCTAAGATTTTTTTTAATTACGTTATAAATAAGTTATACAAGGTTAGTCGGTAGTTAGAACTAAAGTAAAAACTTAAATTGTTTGCTTTGAGGCTACATTTTTACTTATGTAGAATAAATTCCCCCCTTATTTTAAAGGAGCAATTACAGATGCTAAAGTTTGCGTTAATATTAAAACTTTATAATACAATATTGATTCAACTAACTGGCAACGCCGAAGGATAGTTAGAACTTTGAAATTCATCTTGTCTTTGTCTTTGTTGAAAGCTATTTTTTATTACAAATTTCATTGTTACTTGATGTTGAATAATTATTTTATTATATTTTTGGCTGATGTTTTAAATTATTTTAATGTATTGAATATTTAATTACAAGGAAATGAAATAAGAGTATTTGAAGTGTTAAATTTTTGTAATCCATTTAAGGCTACATTATTACTTTTTTTTATAAAAATCTTAGAGAAGGCAAACTCGATCACTTTTGCTGTGCGAAAAAAACATGACAGAAATGTCAGTAACACAGATTTTAAAAATCATAGTTTAATTATTTTAGACCTTCAAAAATTATAGTTGAATTATATCAAAAAATGATTAATTATTAGTTAATTTATTATTTTCATACGACATAAAAAAGATCAATTATAAATTTAATTAAAATTAATTCAATGAAAATGCGGTAATCTTGCTAAAAACCAATTAAAAATATTGGAAATTGAGGATTTTTACACGGCTTTAAATGATGAGAGATTTTAAAAATTAAAATAATTAAGCAGAATTAAAAAAAAATATTCTACGTACCAATGCGAATTTTTTTCTGTACTGAATTAAAACAAATCAAGATATCGCTCTCTAATCTCTGATGAAAACATTTATTATTTTGTATTTCAACTAGCGAATTGCATGCTGATTCTAAAGAAAGTTTATTTATCTCAATAATGTAAATTATATGTAAAATGTGAATTGTATTTTTTTTAAAAACCCTGGTTCATTACTCTCTTTCTAATTTTTTATTATTGTGTCACGATGACGAACTTCGAAACCAGTCATAACATAGTAGCCAAATATGTATTGTTTTTAGTTTTTTTATGCGTGGTAAATAAAGTCAATAAAATCCTTTATTAATATTATTATTAAGTTTTTTTAAAAGAGAGGAATCATAATTGTATAAATCTACTTTCCCGAAATTCTGCCTTATGTATTTTTTTATTTCTTTGATATGCATTTTCTGAAATGTAAAGTATACTTGCCTCTGACTCTATATAAGTTTCGTGATTACTTGGTTCACATATTTAGAACTAATTATTTTTATATAATGATTTTTAAGTAGTTTCAAAAATAATAATAAAAATTTGCTTACTGCGTTCGGCAATCGAAAAAAAACATTTAGACAAATTAAAGAAAGACAATATACTGATTATATATTGCGGTTATTGCTGACTTTTGTAAGAAGGAGCGTCGAATAAAATTAATTTTCAATAAAAATAAATACATAATATGTTTATAAAATAAAGAAAATAAATTTCAAAATATAGTTTTGTTCAGCCCCCCCTAACCCCCCATATTATCAATATGTAATAAAAGTATATATTTTTCACTATTTTCAACGAAAAAACGTCATTTGAAAATGTCGTGAATTTGGCAAATATAAATTAGATTTAAATAATATAAAACTTGAAATCATCGACATTATACTTTTAGAAGGTCAACAAGTCAACAACAAAGGTGACCTTCGTGTCACTCTCGCATTTAAATAAATCGAACAAGAGATACATATTTAAAAATAAACAAACAACTTGCATTAAAATAATTCGAATCAAAGATAAATATTTTAAAAATAGACAAAGAGGTGAATGACATTTGATATTTTTAATGAAGCATAACCTTGAATTGTCTGGATGCATTTGGAAATATTTAAAAAAAAGACCAGTATCTATGCGACCGTGGTCGTAAACAGCCGAATAAATTGTTTTGTTACATTTTTCTCGAATAAGTGTTCTCCTTCATATTTTTTTATAATAATATCCGTTTCGATGTTTTTAATTATAAAGTGATAGTGTATGTGCTAGAATTAAGCAGTGTATAATTCAAATTAGTGTATATAATGTTGTTACTATGCAAGGTACCGTTGCATCAGTGTTTTTCTACAGCGTGCAACCGATGCGACGCGACGCGTCCCTTCCCCCGCCGGCCTCGCGGGGGAAGGGACGCCGATATTTACAATATCATGCGGTTGACAAGGTAATGTCTGGAATTTTCTGTGTCATATAGTTAACCCTTTGTGCTAGTAACTCAACATCGTATTCCAAGCGTTGCACTCAAAATTTTCAATGCATTTATTGGCTTTGTGTTCGAGCTAAATTTGCCAATTTCAATTTATTAATGGTAAAAAAGCTTCTGGTAGACACAGTTAAGTAATATTGAATTCTAAACATATGCAAATAAGTCAATAATCTTAAATTTACGAGTGTAAGTTTATTGTAAAATTTTTCATCGAAATATGGCCGAATTGAGCTGTGTTAAGACCGCATAACGCTTACTTGACAGTTTTAAGTTATCAATTATTCCTCTTAAACTCATTTTTTCCTTCAAAGGTATCGATATTTTTATGATATGGGATGAAACGGGATTATATGCTCTGATCGTGCATAATTGTTACTTAATATTGTGTGTCTGTTATGAAATAAAAACGATTAGAAAAAAGAGCGAGATGCAAGCAGAGCTCGCTATCTCGCTCGCACTAAACAAATCAGCGATTGACAACTATCGACATTTTTAGCGGCAACTCAAATAATAATATTAGTCTTTTCGAGCTAGTAAATTACAAACAATTAGTAATCTGTGTTTTAATTATTTATAAATACATATATTGATTTATTTTTAGAAATTATCTATATAATTACGAATGACGATATAATAATGGATGTTTAAGAAAGTGACGATGAATTTGATATTAACTGTTTGATTATTACTGTGATAGTAATAGTAGTAGGAATTATATCTAACTACTGAAGGGCCGTATACCTGCCCAATTATACGCATTCATTGAAAGTCAAGTCGATAAATAATAATATTTTATTAATAATTTAAAAAAAATATTTATAATCTAATTATTAATATTAATATTTGTTAATTTAATGAAACATTATAAAACAAACGTAATGATAAATTTTTAATCTATAATATAAGTATATCGTACGTATGGGAATGGGGAGCCATACTTTTGTATGTACGTAATAATTCATAAATAATAATGTTTTCATTGACAAATCATTTTAGTCGTTAATACGCTCTGGCACATAAAATATTAATTTTACCGCCTATGTTAAGTGAATTTTTATTCTTATTCCTTGTAAATTTTTCACAATTTACCTATATTTTTTATACCTCATTCCTAAAATATATATTATTTAATTTTCTTCAAGTATTTTTGCGCTCTAATGACGTGCTTTCTTTTGTCAAACGCTCATATGACTGTCTGCGCATTTGACGCGCGCTATTTTGTTACAGCGCTACTTTGGTAAGCGCTTTCATGACGCAGCGCTTATAGCGCAGCGCTCTTTTGACACACGCTCATTTGTCCGCGCTTATTTGTGACGTTGCCCTGATTCAGATTCCCCACTATGGCTTTAGCCTGCGACGCACGGTGGGGTATTTGCTCGATCTGGGCGGTCAAAAGTCGATTATGAAAATTTAAGCGCAGGTAAAAAAAAAAAGTTGCTCTGTAAAGCTGATAATTTTGCGCATAATAATCAATAATTCCCCCCTTCTTGCATAACGCAAGCGCCCCCACGATCGGTCGGAAATCAGTCATCCCTTCGAGTTCACTTTTTCTTATTTTTTTTTTTTCTAATTTTGAGTTTTATAGTTATATACAATATAAAACTTTGGTCTATCTCCTTATGATACATGTGAAAATAATATTGGTATACATTGCATACCATTATTCTTAAAAATGGGTCGGGGCTTTGTCACGAAAGTTAGGATCTAAGCGTTTTAAACTATTATAACTTTTTAATTAGGTAAATACAGTTTTATAATGATTGTGATTTTTTAATAAAATGATCACCGTGGTAAAATCAGTACACTTCAAATTGTGGATCGCGTACTAATAAAATAAAATAAAAATTTGTTTAGAATCACCAAATATACACATATTTAAAAATAAAAACGATACCAAGTATGATTAAATACTAGTCAAGTACTTTTTCTTCTTAAAAAACAGCAAGTATCAGACATTTACAATTTTTTTTTTATTTTTAACACTTGACGCGGCGAAATTCGCACGACCGTTCTACACGGAATTCTTCTTTCTCGGTCCTACAATTTAAGAAATACTTTAAATACTTATTAAAATAAAATTGCATAAATTATTTCATAAAAAATAAAATAAGTTTTTTTTTTCTATAATATATTTTTTCACACTTATAATATTATATATTTGACTAAGAGCACTTATGAAATCAGCTAAAGTAGAGAAATAATTTTGGCCGCCCAGATCAGGCAAATACGCCACAGTGCGACGGTGTGACGGATAATCAATCCAGCTCGCTCTATGAAATAATTGCCCATTCTTAATGATGCAAGAAATGTTTCTTTTTAAATAACAAGCATAATTTTACAATATTGCATTAGTGCAAATATTGTTATCTGTTAACTTATTATGGTCGCTACACGTTTAACTAAGTAAAAATCGCTTATTTTAAGATGTTTGCCACACAATCCATGACAGTGAAGGCAGCATGTAGCGTAATCCATAACACCAGCGTTATTTCAAACTGTAAATTGAATTTTTGTATAATCTCATTTGTAAAATCGCATTTATTTTATGAAAAATAATCGTAAGATGTAAGATACTGTACACAAAAAATAATAAAATTAAAAGATGCGAACCAGATCAAAATTGTAGTAAATAAACTATTTTTGACGCATCTCGTAGAAGCTAAAATTTAACAGAAATCATTAAATAAATTAGGTTAGTTTTTTTTATTGAATTTCCACACTAAAAAAAATTGTAATGTGTTTAATATTTTATTATTATTTTTTTTAAATAAAAATGAGAACGTTTCGCTCTGAACCGCCATGTCATCGCCTCTCAAATTAGACGATGCGACTATGTCGTACCATAAATCCACACTCGTACCGAATGCATACATATACACATTTAACAAATATCACTTGACCACAAAAGCTGATTTGTTATTAATCTACTAATTACTCCGTTCGACCCGTAACCGGTCAACGTCGATTTGACGGCGGACACAAAGAATTATTAATGGGGCTGTCAGCGACGGTAGCTCACAAATTCTGCCATTTTGATGTTTTAATAATAAAATATTAGCTTTGTGCATTGCGTGTTTTGTGTAGTATATCCACGGTTCGTCAGCGGATAGAATATTTCGATGGTTCAACGCGATTAGGCTCGGTCAACTGTTTTCTGGTCGAGTGAATGTTTCAAATTCAAAATGCTGAACAATCAAATAATTGCTTGCATGTATGTGTGCTGAAATGCTATGGTTCATACTAAAATATATTCATATCTAATGAAAAATACAAAGGTATATCATGTATAAATATTCAAGTAATTTAATTTCATGAGAGCTCGTATACGATTCACTGAGACGCTGTAAGGCTTCTTTGTTTCAAACCATCTTTGCTACAGAAAACTAGTTTTCTTGCTTTAAACAACACCCATATGATCCTTTTAAATGATATCTATAAAAATATATATTTTTATATTTATTATTAGGAAGTAAGGATCTGTATAAAAAGCGTATGTTTTAGTTTCATTGAAGGTAATGTTTTTACTTGAAATGTACATTTAGCTGCATAAAATATTGAAATACGTATAATGTCTAAAACTATGACTCCACAACACTGCTAAGACCTTTACCGTGTATATTCAATTCTATGGGCGACTCATATTCGTGACGAATCGACGCATTCTGGGATTACGTATGAAATGGCGGCTTTTCGCACCCCGGCGCTACGCTTCCCCTAGGGCACAATGCCCGCCGCGAGTCGACGAGTCGAACCGAAAGGGGTTTATTTTGTAAACTCAATTTTATAGTTGACGCCACCCATATCAGAGCGTAAACAAAACTTGGAAACACATTTGCGAAGGTCTAAGCCCGTAGCCCGTGTTTGGCGGTTGCGGGACGTGCCCGCGCGAGACGTTCATATTTTATCGTCGCACAAATAAAATGAATAAACTTTGCTTTGTGTGTGCTGTGTGTGTGTGTATGTCTGCATATATAACCGAAAAGGAAAGTTTAATTGTTTAGAGCCCGTGGGCGGGAAGGGCGGGCGTGTAAGTGCCTGCGTACTCGTATACTAGTTTCTTAATTCTGTTTGTTCCAAAATAAAAATATGATATTAATTTATGTTAAATATATACTCAATTCATCTTAGACACTTTAGCTTACTTCTAATCAAGATTTCATTTCATAATCCGGGAAAAAATCTGCCTTAATTACGGAATTTCTCAGTATCACTAGGCTAAAGAAGGTACTGGTAAATTATTTAATAGACAATTCTTTGTCATATTTTGCATCTTTCTCTACGATTGCTATAAATATATTTTATTTTTGGTAACAAACGTATATATCATAAAATATTCATTGTAAAATTAAAAAAAACATATTTCAGCCACAAATATGGCTACATTGTCTGGAAGAAAAGAAATTATCTTTATAAGAAAATTCTTATATATATATATATATATATATATATATATATATATATATATATATATATATATATATATATATATATATATATATATATATATCCGTATTTCCATTGCTCAACAAGTTGGGGTACAATTCCGATAATTCGTAATTACGACCCATATTCTTGACCATCGTAGTCAGGTTGTCAACGCATGAGAACGCTTGCTTGTCAGACACATCTATGTTTTCAATGATAGCTATGAGGAGCTATGTACAATTTATGTAAAATGTGTGCGCCAGTATCATTTTTTTTAATCCTTTTACATATAATAAAATCATTTAAAAATATGTATACGTTATGTTTATTTATAACATTTTATGTTTGTGTGTATGGATTTGTATACATATAAAAACATATTTGAGTTAATCTGTACATATATATTTTAAATATTTCATTGCAATATAACGCGGTAGTTAGTACATATGCATTAATTTGTGTGAAAAATAAGTATTAAATGACCATTAATTATTAAATATAATGTATTTTTGGGTCTAAAGACAGTCTTAAACTATTGAAAAATGTGGAAATTAAAATATTTTTGTTATATTATATATGTGTAGTAGTATTTATTCTAATAGATGTACACGTTTATATTATTGTATTAGTCCGTACGTAGAATTTTTTACGACCAGATGTCCCCAGGTTGCAAATGGGGAAAAGTCAGCTATCGTGGTGACGATTATCTCTTTCTTCGTTGCATGCGACACCCCTCCCACTTTTATTTATAAGTCAGTTCTGGATTGTTAAATGAATAAATTTGATTAACCTACAATACCACTAACTTTATTTTATAATTTTGCTACTTATTTATCTGATTTTCTTAATTTTGCGCAGAATTTCAACGATCTTTTAAATAAATATAATTATTATAGTCATTATTAAATGTGTTCCTACTATTTGTGTTCGTAATATGTTTTCAAAAGCAATTTAATATTTGTATTTAATATAAGAAAAGAGCATTATTATATAATAAAAATAAAATGGTAAATATTTCTTTAGAAGCGTAGGGTAACACCCCCACCGTGTATGGCTGAGAGGCAAATAGTAGTGGATTCTAATTAGAATGTAACGGTAAACCGTCGATTATGATATATTCTAACTAAACCATTATTCCTTTCAATGTTTGTTACGATTCGTGAATTTTTTGTTTGATTATGAATGTTTTTTAATACATTAAAACATTTAGTCAAAAAATCTGATAGATGTTCAATCACTTAAGTTCAAACTGAATGCTTTATTGCTACCATTATGCTGTGATATATTGTTGAATGTTGATACATGCTTGCGAGTATTGCAAAAAATCCATGGATTTAATCATCTTTGTAGATATTAAATAAAAATATAGTAAATATTCTCGTTTAAGTGATTTTTTTGGAAACAAAATTTAATTAGCAAGCAGGTAAAATTAAATTTAGATTTATTCGTCTTTCTATTTATGCATAAATCGTGTTTTAAGCAATATAAAGCTTTTAAATAATCTTCCTTACACTCAGGTACTTCTAAAAATACTTTGTACGCTGATATTTAATGTATTGTCTACGAATACTGATAAAAACTATTAGGACAACTGTCATAAACCTTATTGACCCATTGGTTTCTTAACTTTCAGTAATTCAATACATGATAGAAAAAACAATTTTTGAAAATACTAGACTTAATTTTTTTTTTTTAATAATAAATATAAGAAAATATCGTTTTTGATCGACCGTTTCTAGATGCCTCCTAAATTTTTATACTATTGGCTAGACCACATTCTCCAAATTATTCTACTAAAATATATTTTTATATTATGCATTATTTTTAGTCAGTTATAATTATCTAAAAAAACCTTATGAGAAATAAGTGTGTAGATAATAATACATATGTTTGAATAAAATGAAAACAGATTCATGTAATTGATGATTGAGATGTATTTATATAATATTATTTTAATTATTGCACATTTATTATTTATATTAGAATATCTCAACATAGTTTATTTTTAAAAGATTTATATTTCGTATAACCATTTTTTACTCATGTTTAAAGTTATATATGATTTATTATATATAATATTATTATACTTTGCCATTCTACGCTGATAGTACTATTTAATTTTTGTTTATGATTATTTCAGTTTACGATAAATAGAAGTTGCATTGCACGTTTTATTTTAATTATTATCCGCGAGATAAGAAAAATCTAGGAAAACCTCATCTGTGATGATTGTTCGGAGTTAAAAATATACAAATCACACACTGAATAAAAGATGAGGTCTTAAATATTTAAAATATTTATAGAATTTGATTTTAATTTTAAGTCATTGAGTTAAAAGGCAAAAATGTGATTGAAGCGGTGCTTAAAAAAATTAATAGAACTTTGCAAAAATAGATAATTAGAAATTCACTGTGTAAAGTAAATAAAACATATAATCTTTTAACTATAGGTCTATTTTTTTATTTAATATAAATTATTATTACTTTTAATTAAATTTATTTATTTATTTACAAACGATATGCTAATATAATGTGTGAGTGATGATATAAATAATGAACCAAATTAAATAATGTCTTTTAAGATAAATAAAAGTGCAAAATTAAAACAATTACAATGATAAGCTAATAATTTAAAAATTATGTAAACAATGTTAATTACATTTGTATATCTGTAAAATAAATTATTTAGTTGCTAAAACTTACAATTTTATATCACCATGCATATATACTATTATTAAAAAATTAAGAATATTAATAAAACGTATATATTATTAATAATAATTAAAATATAACTAGAGCTTACAACAGTGACCAATAGAAATCTAAAAACCGATAATGGTCTGATTGAATTAAATAATAAAATTTGGCATTTCTATTTAATTTCCAAGACACCAATCATTTCTTTGAAGTATACATTTTAAGTATCATATATTATCCTAACGTTAGGTTACTTTTCAACTAAAACTCAAACCTTAATATTATTAATGAGAAAAGTTAAAGAGCTGAACATTAACATAATTATCTTTAAATTTGATTTTGCTGTCATTTATCCAAATTTCCTCGAAGGTTTGTACGATTGCTCACATCACTAACACTATTCAAGTTATTGTTTAAAATAATAATAAAATTAAGTTATTATATTGTTACTTGAAGCAACGCTTTAAGATTCTAAAACTTTGTTTATGAAAGAAGCATAAAAAATGTTTTCTGTGAAAATGAAATCTTACTAATACTCAATGTTGATGAATAGAAGTTAACTTCACGTATGAAATTATAAAGTTAGACCATTTAGACTTCTGATTGATATACCAAAACTGGTTTTAAGCAACAAAAGTTTTAGGTTATTCATCCGCGAGATTAGGTAAAACTAAGAAACAATAATATATATTCACAAAGCATTCTCAACTATGAAATGTATACAAATAGTGCTAACAATTTATATTTTAATCGCTCGGTTTCGATCGAAAACAATTAATCATATTTATTATGCTCGTTACGCACAGATACGAAATATCAATTCTCCAAAGCGAAATACGCCAAATTCAAGCTGCGTCACGTTATTAATCAAAGTTTTAAACTTTTCGAATCGAAAACGGTATAATTATGATTAACTTATCTTGTCCCTCGAGCAAAAGATGCGAACGAACAATGTTTAGAGATATAAAACTGAAGCACAAATAGATAACGTCTAATGATGATGGATGAACACCTTTCACACGAGGAACGCCCAATTTTGAAAAAAAAATATTAATGGCCGCTTTGCGTGTGTATTTATTTGTATGTGCATATGTGCGTATGTGTATAAATACATATTTATTGGTGTGTATAAAACTTTAACACACACGAACACAATAAGCGAGTAAGACAGTCCAGACGTTTTATTTATATTCGGTTGATTCAGAATTCGACTGCTCAATCTTCATGATTGATTCTTTTGATAGCTTTGTGCTTATCGAATATTTGTTTTATTCTATTAATTTTATAAAATAATATGTATGAATTATTAAAATCTTAGATTAATAAAGCAATACAATACACAATATAAGCCAGTAGATAATAAAAAAAATATTGATCAAAAGCAATGTTAATTATCTAATTAATATTTCACGGTTTAAATTTTATTCTGTATTGTTTTTTTTTGTTCTAACAGTTTTGTACAAATTAAATAATTTTCCATTTTTAATGTCGTATTATATAATACAATTGTATATGCAAATGTGTCATGTTTTTGTGAGAGTTGTATCTCGCGTGGCACCACATCAGATTTTCGGTTGCGGCCCGCCGCAAAAAAAAGGTTGCTAACCACTGATCTAAAACACATATAATAGATCTGTGTAACTCAGTATTACAAGAGTGGCCAAATTAACATTTTTATATGAACACAGATTCAAGAGAGAATAAAATTAAAAAATATGTAATTAAAAAACGAATTTTAATATGCAATCAAATTTATAGTTAAACGTTAAATGTATTAATTTACTGTGTAAAAATAATTTTCCACAAAGATAACGTAACTTAATTTGTATGTATCTTTATATATATAATAATTTTAATTTTTGAAAATCCTAATACTTTTACAATACCCAATAAAAAAATTGATGGTTTTCAGCGAGCTTTCCATTCCACTCAGAAACTAATTTATATCGATTTATAACCAAATATTTCTCGAATTTCCCAAGAGTTTCCCTGCTTTTATGCCAATCAATAACGTAATAACATTATTAACGCCTTGAGCGTGATTCATTACACGCGATACAATTTTACGGCCCACATACTAGTCGTAATTATTATATTTCGTTCCGGCGAAATTAATGAAGATTGTCGTTTTCGGCGAAAACCGCAAAAGGGCTTAATGAACAACCCCGAATTGTTAGATAACTGACATAGATGCCTCAGGGGTGTTAAACAAGATCAAAGACCTTAAAATGTATTCGTTCATTACGTATTGACCCTAGCGGCGGCCCATACTCTGCTTAATTTATAGAAAACTCTGCTTTATACGTCTGTATTCTATATAATGAGATATCATTTTGTATATAGTATTTATTTATGTATATACGTTACATAATATTATTCGTTTTTTGATTACAAAATCGGTCTTTGTAATGCGATAATTCACGGGAAAATTAACGGGAGAAGCAATTTCGATGGCACATTATCATGGATCAGTTCAGGTAGTTATCAAGTTCATTAGCAAAAAGTTTAATTTTCGTTTTAAATACGAAATGATAAATTTAATTAAATCTTTTACTATGTAACATCTTTTGTAACGTCCGGCATTGTATCATGTTCTGTTTATTTACAGCTTGTTAAGATGAATTTGATACTAAGATTTGTTCATTTAATTATTTATTTTGTTAATATATGTGATTCGCACATAAACAAAGTTGACAGTTATGTTTATTAATAATATATACGATGCGTATTTGGTTAGTAAAAATAGGATCAGATAGTTTTAGTATTACCGTTCGAATTTTGTTAGATTTAAAGTAATATGAAGTGACGACATAAATCGTTGACATTTATAAAATTATTAGAGAAATAAAAAGTTATAGGAGTCTACCAAAAAATATTTAATTATAAAATAAATTATTAATTTACATTAATTGAATATATATGAATTAACAATAGCGCAATCTTTATTTAAGAAATAAATAAAAAATTAGCCAATCTGTAGAAAACCGTACCTTTTTTTAATTCTTGATTTAACAGTGAGGTTTATTTTTTAGATAAATTTGTAATTACTTTGATAAATACTAAAAAAGCATTTTTTATCTTAAAATCATTTGTGATATAAAGTAATTTATTATAAGATTAAATTTAACCTATTTCATTAATTTACTGTGTAAAAATAATTTACCACTCGTTTTGTATGTATTTTATTAGCACTGACGTTGTTTATAAAAACAATTATTTCTGAAAATGTTAATACTTTAGCTATAGTAAACACCCAATATAAAAATTGACGGTTTTCAGCGAGCTTTCCATTCCACTTAGAAACTAATTTATATCGATTTATAACAGAATATTTCTCGAATTTCCCAGGAGTTTCCCTGCTTTTATGCCAATCAATAACGTTATAACATTAATAACGCCGTATAAAGTAATTAATTCTAAGATTATATTCAACCATTTTCTTCTTCTCTTTTTATAAACAAGTAGGTCAATATTTTGGCTTTATTTAGGAAATCTATAATTTTTTTTTTGCTTTAAGTGTATCGAATTTCTTGCGTGTAAATTAATATAATATTTATTTAATAAATAATAAAATATAAAAAACATAAAAAATTCAATTTAAATAATTCTTGAGGACGCTAAAGAAATATTATCGAAACTGATTTATTAATATTTTAAGTAACCATTAAAGGAGATTAAAATACTTCTTTTTATTTAGTGCCCAATAATTTTTTTTATATTTAAAATAATTTTGGATTTAAAATAAAAGCAAGATTTATTTACATTACTTTCAACTTAACTTTTAAAATACATAACTATATTTTTAAATAAAAAAAATGCTATTTATGTTTTTTAATGATTTTAGGAGATTTAATTCCGTTTTGTATAGGTTTTAAATAGTTTTGTTATATAGTTTAACTAAATATTAAAATATTTAAAGATATTTTTGACTGTTTTTTTTTTGTAAAAATTCGAAAACTAGTTTTCTAAAATAATGGGATTTAACTTTTTGAATATACTATTGGTTTTTTGTCACGGTATTTTGCAATCCTTATTTTTTTATTCATAAATCATGAGCTCTTTTAACGGTGTTTTAATACGTTTTATTGACGCTTTCTTTTAGTTTAATAAGCTTTGAAAATATTTTAGCACAAATTCGTATTAAAGGCAAATTTTGTGTAATATCTTTGCTAATTTGTTAATATTGTTAAGCACTTTTAACGATTTAGCTAATCTACGTTGCTTATCACAGGTGTAGCATTTTGAGTAATTGTTTTTTAAAAATTAGTTTAAAAATGCTTATGATTTTTGAGTACAATATTTTTTGTCAACTTTACTATATTTTTTTACATATGTTATAAAAAGAATGCTTTTTAAAGGAACTCATGAATACAAGGGTTAATTTATATTTTTAGAAATATTTTAAGTTACTCCATTAAACATTAATATTAAACCACTATAAGTATATGTTGGCGTTTCTAATATTTTTTATTAAAAATTACCTTTGTTAGGTTTTAAGGACTATAAATAATAATACAATTTAAATATAGATGCACCCTTCTTTCTAGATAAAGACGATTAATTTAAATGTGCTTGAAACTGATTCTACATGTTTTCAATGAGAATCAGTTTTAAACATAAAAAAAGTTTATTATTATTAATATATATAAATTAAAAAATACCATTTTTTTTTTAAATTTTGGTTACATAAAACATATAAACCTATAATTTATTCAGGATGATTACGAATTACTAAAATTCCTAGGATTAGCTGAAATGAATGTCTCGATTTATTTATATGAAATATTGAAATTAAGTAGTTTTCCTTATGTATTAATCACGTTGAAAATAGTTTCTAGAGTTATCAGATTACGATAA